>NW_026856326.1:0-60588 GCF_026571515.1 Ruditapes philippinarum | reverse complement strand
CATACAGTATGTATTGCAAGTGTCGATACATTATTGAACGTTTTAGAAAAGTACAAGGTTGAGTATATTGATGATATAAAAAAGTTAGATATGGAAATGACTATTATACATATTAGATAAAGATAAAGAACCAAAGCAAGATGTTAAAATTGTTTTATTACAGTTCCATCGGTTGCTTGTGGGTTCAATGAAAACACGTGCGGTTATAAACCTGTAAATTCTGTGTGGACTTTAGAAGGTAATATTTATAGAACTTTGACATTATTAAAATATAACCAATTATGTTTATAAATGTAAACTATAAATAAGTATCTGTTATGACGTCAATTTTCGCTAGATTTAATACCTTACATTGTTCCTAATTGTTCATCTTCCCCAATAATATAATAATTTAGCAGCAAGCACTTATTGTAAAAGCTGTGAGATTTACTCGCCCCTCGCATCGCCTTCGTCACATCTTAGTAGGCCTTAATTAAAGACCCTGTATGTTGTAATTAAAGTTGTAACCACACTTGAGTGAAAGTTTATGTATGTGTATAATTATGCTTCTAAAACAATTTTAAAACATCGAAGAATATGTAAAATATGTAGATCTTCTGCAAATATTTGTCCACATTATATGTAATCTTTAAAATATATGCATTCATTTGTAATTGAAAAATTTGACTAAAAATAAATTTTTAATTACCTCCCTTTATTAACGTGAAATGAAAACTCGGTAATATCTTTACAAAAATGCTTTTTGGAACTTACAATATTGTTAAATCTTCATTTGAGTATTATATTTATGATATAAAACAATAAAATAATTGTGTTACAGGATCTTTAATTCTTAGATATTTGGTGTACAGAAGAAGGGTGTCAAATATTTCAGCAGTTTGCGGTCGTTGTTCGTCATATTCTCCTTAAAACACTGCGGTTATTTTCAAATTTACAGTTTCATCATAATCATGTAATAAAAATGACCAGGTTGTTGAAAACATTATACAAAGACTTCTCTTTTATTTCTGTCTTCGCTTTTTCTTGTGTGTGTGTGGGGGGGGGAGGGTAGTTGTTGTTGTTGTTTTTTGTTTGTTTGTTTTTTTGCGTGTGTATTTAATACTTTGTTTAAAAATGATATATCTGAGTGTCAAAATCAAAAGATAATTTCATGATTAAATGTTGAATTCTGCTCTTAAGCTGGTGCCTGGGGATACGGCCATGAACAGGTTATATCAAACCGAGCCTGCAACAGTTTCAGTTTTGCTTGTTATTTTGCGTTCCTTAGAAATTCAGTGTTACTGTGTTTCTCCGTATAGTTAGCAGATGATTATATCATTTTGCTATTCATATATTTTTTAGATGGCTATATACTTACCAAACGTCAAGGTGCGCTGACCTTCCCTATACATACAATAAATGACCAGGAAAATGTCTGTATAGCGTTTGCTTTTGAAAGTGACAACACAAATGCATTGATAATAGAGACTGCAATAGGACCAGAGCACACAAATTATACATACACAGTGTACTCGGATGGGAAGCAACGTGGCCATTTAGACTATCGACCGGAAATGGACGAGTTAGTATATTTCACATTATCATTGTTTGTGCAAAGTAAAAGATATGCAATGAACCGTATTTAAAGTGAACTCGGATATAGCGCACGATCAGACATCGTAGAAGGTTCCTGTTTTCCACAGTTTAATTATCGTTTGATCTGAAAATTTCTTTTGGTCTAGACATACATGTACATCAAATTGAACATTGACCTCGAAAAAAGGAAATTGCAGTCCCGTCTTGTCAATAAACTTCAATGGAGTCCTGTTAACAACAAAAGCTGAAAACATAAAAAAATCAAATTAACAAGGATATAAATATTGACTCATAGTCAGCCTACTAGCTACTAAGTGAATTCCACAACTTGTACATGCATATCGGAACATCCCTCTTAAAAGAGCAACTAGTAACCTGCTGAATAAAATTATTTATTTGAGGTGTGTAACACCGCACTTTGGGGTCAAACGCACTTTGGGGTTCGACCCCAAAGTGCGTTAAACTTCGCACCGCACTTTGGGGTCAAACGCACTTTGGGGTCAAAATCGAGAAATTGACCCCAAAGTGCGTTAATATGCTACATATCAACGCACTTTGGGTTCCAGAGATCTAAAGGTGTCATCTGAGATCTGCTTATTACTGAGGACTGACTTATTTTCGATCTGCGACATTGCAATATTTGAGGTGGAGTTCAAGATGGCGGTCAATACATATTTTTGTGCCCCCACGTTAGTGGCGGGCATTTAGATTTACCCTTGTCAGTCCGTCCGTCCGTCCGTCCTTCCGTCCGTCCTTCCGTCCGTCCGTCCGTCCGTTCACTTTTGTGTCGCACGTAACTCAAAAAGTATTTGACCTAGAGTCATGAAACTTTACAGGAATGTTGATCAGCATGTGTAGTTGTGCACCTGGGTATTTTCGTCTGGATATTTTTAGTATTTTCAGAGTTATTGCCCTTGACTTAGTTAAATTTTGCAATTTTCAACTTGTGTCGCATGTAACTCAAAAAGTATTTGACCTGGAGTCATGAAACTTTACAGTAATGTTGATCAGCATGTGTAGTTGTGCACCTGGGTATTTTCGTCTGGATATTTTTAGTATTTTCAGAGTTATTGCCCTTGACTTAGTAAAATTTTGCAATTTTCAACTTGTGTCGCATGTAACTCAATAAATATTTGACCTAGAGTCATGAAACTTACAGGAATGTTGATCAGCATGTGTAGTTGTGCACCTGGGTATTTTCGTTTAGATATTTATAAGTATTTTCAGAGTTATTGCCCTTGACTTAGTAAAATTTTGCAATTTTCCAACTTGTGTCGCATGTAACTCAAAAAGTATTTGACCTAGAGTCATTAAACTTTACAGGAATGTTGATCAGCATGTGTAGTTGTGCACCTGGTATTTTTTGTTTGGAATTTTCATTATTTTCAGAGTTATTGCCCTTGACTTAGTAAAATTTTGCAATTTTCAACATGTGTCGCAGGTAACTCAAAAAGTATTTGACTAGAGTCATGTTTACTTTACAATGAATATTGATTAGCATGTGCAGTTGTGCACCAGGTATTTTCGTCTGGATTTATTTAGTATTTTTAGAGTTATTGCCCTTCACTTAGAAAAATTTTTGCAATTTTCAACTTGTGTCGCAAGTTTCTCAAAAAGGATTGGACATAGTCATTTAAGCTATAGGCAGGTTGCTCAGCATATTTTAGATTTGCACCTGGGGTTTTGCTTGTGGATTTATCCAGTATTTGTAGAGTAATTTCCCTTGACTTAGTAAAAAGATTGACAGAACAGTGGCGCGGTGGGGGCACCCGTGTCCTATGGACACATTTCTAGTTAATTTTAGTTTTGCATTCATATTTTATTTTAGTTTTTCGTACATATTTTATTTTTGTTTTTCGTACATATTTTAGCCAATCAAAAGAGCCTTCACACCTCATAACAGCCCATAGTTGAGTATAAAACTAGCACAGTGGTTTGGTCACATTTCGACCCATTTGTGGAATCGGCCCAGTCGTTTTCGGCCGGACAAGTCTGGTTTCGGCCGACCTTTTTCGGCCCATTTTTTAAATTATATGTATTTTATATAATTATTGTTTTTTTATTATTATATACTATTATATTAGTGTCTATATGGAAAGGGCTGAAGATTGGTGATTAGTTATTATTATGAATATGCACCACTCAACCCCACGCCCTGAGAATAGCGGGGGGGGGGGGGCATTGACTTAAAACCAAGCCGACCACTGGTAAAATCTTCGCCCTGCGGGGGATACTCAGATAACAACATTCCTGCCTCATGCTCCGGACGGGGCCAACATCAAAGCATGATTCTTTTTTAACCCGCACTCCCCGGGGCAAGAGAGGAGATTACAAATGACTGGTATATTACAATAATGCACAACAAAAAATCTAAAAAGGTCATTATATTCCACTGATTTAGAAAAAATGCTTAAAGCTAAGGATTTTTATGAAAATTGGGTCAATTCTTTTGCACATCCAGATTATGTGCAGAACTTATATCCCAGGTGTGCCGGCTCAAGGTCGGGGGACACACCTATAGGTCAAAGGATTAAGATTTGGGTTTCATGCCCGCTCCTTATTTCCAAAACCCCATAAAGGATTTTCAGGCCCTTTGTGTAAAATGCTAACCACATCGAGACAATATGCAGAACCTTTCTTTGGGTTACCGCGGACTATATATATACTAAAAGTGTTGTTATTTTTTTATACCTCCAAAATGAAAATGTTGGTATTTGCAGCATTTGCAAATGGGGTACTGTAATTTACAGATGACGAAGTGTTTAAAAATGGCGTTTTACAAATGGCGTAATTATCCAAACCTCTACTTTGCAAATTGCGTCACGTAAAATATGAATTAAAAAAAAAATAAAATATGTACAAAAAAAAAAACTAAAATAAAACATGTATGCAAAATTAAAAAAAGAATATGTATGCAAAACTAAAAAAAAAGTATGAATTCAAAACTTAAAAAAATATGTACGACAAACAAAACAAATATGTACGAAAAACAAAAAAGTATTGAAAAAAATGCAAATGTCACTTTTATGCCACCGTTTAAAATACTCTAGTACAGAAATTGTGTATTCCTCAAATTAAAAGATGCTGCGAAAAATGTCCCGTTCTGTCAGTCATTTACTTGATAACTTTTGGTGCCATATTGAGCGCCATTTTAGATATGTTGGGAATGAAATAAAATGCAGTTATTTTTTCCAAAGAACTATAAATATACTCTATTGCAATGTTCTGGTGAAACATCAAGTTTTTCGATCGGACTATTAATAGTGATTTTTACAAATACATTATTAAGCTTATCAACAAACTTAAGGGTTTTTGTAAGCTCCGTAACAACCGTTCGCCAGGGGAAACGGACAAAAGCGCCCCCCCGGACGAAAGCCCCACCCCCCTCTTTCGTCCGGGGGGGGGGGGCTTTTGTCCTACACTCGTTCGCCAGAGGCTTTTTTAATGGGAAATCTTACATACTTCGTAAGAAAGAGCAAACACGAATTTTAAAATGTTAAAATAATGGTATCAGAGAAATGTAAGATGCTTAATACCTGAATAAAGTAGCGATAAATGTGAGATTATTTGTCATAAAAGTAGTCAAAACAATGTTGTATTTGACTTCCATATAAAATACTAATTCACTTTAACTGTACTCATCATTGCCAAAAAGCAACAGATGAAAAAGATGGTTCAGGTAATTGGCCAATGTGTATTTTTTGGATAATATAGAAGAACATCAAAATAAAAAAGCTTTAAAAAAACAAATAAAAGCATAACGGGCCTTTTAAACGTTATTTTTACCGGGGGGCGTCGATACCACACAATTCCCTCTATACCCCCATTGAGAATTTTTCATTTATTCTGAAGCTCCGCCTTTAATGTGCGACTTCTTAAATAGTTGATATTTTTAGGATTACTACCTAAAGCCGCATCTACACCTAGTCAAGTTTCTTATATGTTGCATTTAGTTAAATAAATGGCTCTTTCAACATAATTATTATCAGGCACATTTTTTTACTGAAATGTCTTGCTAAAATTGCCCAGAATTTATACCTTTGCCTATGCTAAGACTATCATATTTCTATATAATGTGTAAATAAAAAACGGGAAAATAGTCCATTTAGCTAAAAACAATGGAGTTAACTAAAGGTGTACATTCTTTTAAAATAAATGGAAAATTTGAGAAAAAAATATTTTAAGCTTAATAATTGATACAAATTCTTTTTTAGGCGATTTATTTGGTGAAAGTTCTTCGCTTACTTATCAAGACCATTTAAATCCCTATTGATTCTATTATAATCCAGGGCACATGTTTTGCGTCTTTTTGATACCTTGATTTTTGTTTACCAATTGCTTTGACAACAATATATTATTCAAAACATAATGAACAATAATTTTCTATGACCCCAAAGTGCGGTCGTTTGCCTGATGTTAAAAAATACATATGTACCTGTTTTGTACCTTATTCTCTGATGGGCATGCTATGCTAGAATGTACCATCAACATGAAGCACAAAATTGAAAACTGTCATAGAAATTTAAACCAAATGCCAAAATGGGACAGTACAAAAGCCAAATGCCAAAATGGGACAGTACAAAAGCCGATGAATTTGTCACTAACATACCAGACGAGGTAATAAATACTTTGTTGACCAATATTGAGGAGTGTAAAACACAACCTGTTAACCAAATACAAATAAATAATATAACTGAACTACTAAATAAAATATTTTTATAACAAAAGTGCGCAAATGACATTTCCACAAAATAAAAAATATAAAAAAAGCAATGTAAATATAAATACTAAAAAAAATAAGCCCTGTGTTTGGGTACTGACTGCAAAAAAAAGCTAGAAAACAATATAATAAAGCTAGAAAAAGGTATAACAAATATCCTACTGGTATGAAAAACCAAACTTTATTAAAAGCTAAGTGTAAAAAACTATAAAAGAATTATGAATAAATATTTGAACCAAGTACAATAAAGATAATGAATCAAAACTAAGAAAAAATGCAAAGTAAAAAACCCAAAGGATTATTGGAAATATCTTAACAGAGTAAATATTAAAAAAAATGTAATCTCCCATCTCTAGATTCCATGTATGAACATTTTTTAGACATGCAAGTAATAGTGATGAACATGACTTTGATGAAAATGAAATATTCAGCAGAATTAATATACAAGATAATAATGATATTCTAAAATTCAGAAATAACTATAGAAAGAAATTAAGAAATGCATCAAGTCCCTGAAAAAATGGAAAATCAGTTGGTACTGACAATATCTTAAATGAGTATATCAAATCTACAAGTCATAAATTATTACCTATATATGCCAGCCTCTTTAATCTTATCTTAGATACTGGTTTAATACCCTTTAAAATGGACAGAGGGCATAATAATCCCAATTTACAAAAATAAAGGAGATTCAAAGTCACCTGTGAACTACAGGCCAATAACCTTACTAAGCTGTGTTAGCAAACTTTTTACTAGTGTTTTAAATATTAGACTTAACTCATTCTTAGAATCAAACAATATTCTAAATGAAAACCAAGCTGGTTTCCGGAAAAAAATTATTCTACCTTAGATCACATATTTAGCCTTAATTGTTTTATCTGAAATTCTAAAAAAGTCAAAAAAGAAACTTTTCTGCTTATTTGTTGATTTTTCTAAGGCTTTCGATTCAGTATGGAGAGTTGGTCTGTGGAAAAAATTACTTGAAAACAATATAAATGGAAAATTTTTTTGCGTTATTAAAAACATGTACTCCAGTATTAAATCTTGTGTTTCCCAAAATGGAGAACAATCTCCTTTTTTTGCATGTAACTGTGGAGTACGCCAAGGCGAGAATCTTTCACCTGTTTTATTTTCACTTTTTCTAAATGATTTAGAAAACTACCTCTTAGAAAAAGGGAATTCCGGAATAACTCTTGAAAATGATCTTAACTTTGAGAATCTTTTAAAAAATCTTAATCCTTCTCTATGCAGATGACACTGTTATACTGTCTGATAATGCAAAACAACTCCAGGAATGTATAAATGACTTTGTTGAATATTGTGAACATTGGAAAGCTGAATATAAACATTGACAAAACAAAAGTAATAGTATTTGGAAATAGAAATAACAACTTCACTTTTAAAATAGGCAATTCAAGTTTAGAAATAGTAAATAACTACAAATACTGGGAAACACTTTTTGCTAAATCAGGAAGCTTTTTACATACAAGAAAACATCTAGCACAGCAAGCCAAGAAAGCACTTCATTTACTTTACAAAAGAATTTATAACCTTAACCTCCCAATAAGACCTAATTTTCAAACTTTTTGACCATACAGTTTACCATTTTAAAACCTATTTCATGTGAAATTTGGGGATATGAAAACTGTAACTTACTCGAAAAAATTCATACTGAATTTATACGTAAAATTCTACATCTTAGAAAAAGTACCCCATTGTATATGCTGCTTACGCAGAGTCTGGTAGATATCCATTGGAAATAACATAAAATACAGAATGATAGGTTTCTGGAATAGACTAATTACGGGAACAAAACAAAACAAATTGCATACAGATTATATCAGTATATTCACAACTTAAATTTAAATTCAAAATGGCTAAATAAGATAAAATCAATTTAGTTGAATCAGGACGTAATGACTTTTGGATACATCAAAACCAGATTGAAGCTAAAAATATCAAAACTATCATAAAACAAACTCTTCTAGACCAAAACATCCAAAATTGGCATGCATCTCTAAATAACTCTAGCAAAGGTAGGAACTATTCACTAATTAAAAGCAATATAAATTTGGACAACCACCTTCTTAAACTTAACAAACAAGACTTCATTACCTTAATAAAATTTAGGACAGGCAACCATCATTTCCCTATAGAAACTGGAAGATGGAATGGAATAGATTTACCAGACAGAAAGTGCTTTGCACTGTGACCTTAATGACATAGGCGATGAATATCATTATTTGTTAAAATGCCCGTTCTTTGAGCAAAACAGGAAAAACTTAATCAAACGTAGTATACTATAGAAGACCAAACATGCTAAAATTCAAAGAATTATTGACAAATACCTCCATAAATATGCTGCAAAGAACATGTAAATTAGTGAGAATACTTTTAAATGAAATTAAGTAAATTAAAATCACATTTAAAAATAACAAATAAATAAGTAGATTTAAAAAATGTAAAATAGATAAATAAATAAAAAATAACTTAGATACTGAGTACATTCCTGTAGGTACAGACTACAGAATAAATAAATAAAAATGGTAAAACAAGTATATATAACAAATTTCTTTTTGTTAGAATCTTTCAAATTTGTGCTTCATCCATGTTTGAGCAATTATTAAATATATAAAACATGATAGAAGAGTCCAATGTACAGATATAATGCATGCACACCAGTTCTGTTCACAAACTGTATACATTTTAATATTATACATGTATATCAGTATATGTACAGAAGTACAGTATGCCAATGTCTAATTTCTTATTTGTTTTTGTTTGTTTTTGTTTTCCTAAGTCGTTTTATCATTGGAATACATGCAATCAAGCCAAGATTTGAACTACTGCTTTCTTTGCAAAATGTACAGTAGGCCTATCAGATACTCAGAAAATGAACTTTCTCACCTTTAAACCACGTGCTAAGTAAATCCATTCCTGCTTCGATTAAAATCCCATTGAAAAAACAATAAATTTTTGTTCACTCTCAACATCCATCGTTAATTTAACTATTATTGAACTTTCAATACTATGTACAGTAGAATTTTAACTGTACACTATCATTCAATAATAACTTCCATTTTGTGTATTGATTGACCTAATTTGTGCACAAACTTTTTTAACGGACCTCGCAACAGTGCCCGTATGTAAAACAATGACGTATTATTTACCACCTTCGCATTTCTATAGTCCGTTTCAAACTGGCATCGAGACACGAATACTTTTATGCGCGTGTGTATCTACCCCCCTTCAGGCGGTAGCTGTCTGTTTGTTGTTTTTCTTTTCTTTTTTCATCTCTCATTCTCCCATGATAATGATACAAATTAATTTTCCACTTACAAATATCTTAAAAATATTTTTGAACTGTGTAGAAATTTATTGAATAAAACCATGTCATGTGTTAAATTAACTAATATTCACTACTGTTATGTATACTCATGTGTTGTATTGTATGTAACTTGAGTTAATAAAGATATGTTCTGTTCTGTTCTGTTCTGTTGAACGCACTTTGGGGTCGAAATTGGACCCCAAAGTGCGTAACGCACTTTGGGGTTGGACCCCAAATTGCGTTTGACCCCAAAGTGCGATGTTACAGAGGTGTAACACAAAACATACTGTTTCTAAATAAAAAAATGATTATTGTATGTAAAATTCTCAATACATTTAACCCAAAAAAATATAATAAATAAAGAAATAAAAATAAATAACATGTTAATACCATTTTATCAGTTATATCTTTTTATTAGTAGTTCTATAATAAAAAGGATACAAACTGGCTCAATTTTTAAATTGATATTGTTTGCAGGGTGAAGTTCGTTGTTCCTGGTGACTATTTGATGAAGATTGATCACGTGACTACTACATCCGGCCAGTGCGAGGAATTAAGTAAATAAACAAAAGTTTTTTCTTCTAACGCATAAATATACCACTCAGTTATTGAAATATATATCAGTAATATATATTGTGAATTTTGTGATTGTGCATGATCTTTTTGACATTTTCGAACAAAATATACATATGTCATTTCAGGTTGTGAAAATGAAGAATTTGTTTGTCCCCGACAGTGCATTCCAGCCGAATTAAAGTGCGATCGGAAAATTGACTGTGACCAAGGACAGGATGAAGCGGATTGTGGTACGAAAAATTGGTGTATTTTAATAACTTTTCCAAAGACGGTTCTTGTCTTTGTAAATGATATATACCAATTAAAATAGAAGTAGATAACAGTAGTGAATACCACCAGAGAAATAAGTTATTTAATGTGCGAAAAGTATATTTTACGCTTATTCTACGAATAAAAAATAATATCATGTCCATATAATCAAAAAAAGTAGCAATCAAATAAGTTAGTCAGAAAAAAGCCGGTGTTCCCGTGAACTCACTGCTTAGTACCGGTTGGTTCCAGGAACAGAATTCGAGACTCACAGCTTACGTTTGTTAGGGTTAATTAGCATAAACTAAAAAGTAAAAAAAATAAATTACCTTTGATCTTATATTTTGAATATATTGAATGTAAAACAATTGTATTTTAAAGGTTTTGGTATTGCTTGTCAGTTCGACAGTAGTAATGACTGTGGCTATGCAGCAATGTCTGAATCAAAAACAAAATGGTTGGTGAAAGAATCACATTCGTTTATTCTGAACGGAACGGAAATGACTGGTATGCGTGTGTTTAAAAAACGAATGTAAAATTAATGGTTTATTTAATACGCAATAGATATTTTCCTTTATCGTTTTACAGTTGATTAAAATTGGTTAATGATTGAAGAATGGTTCATATATACTATTTAATCTGCATTACTTACGTAGTTTATCTGGATGAAATTAACATTTTAATATCTTACCGGCTATATTGATGAAATAAAAATATTATTAAGAGAGGGTACATGATTTTCAGACTAGGATATTTCAATAATAGAAGCTGTTAATGGAATAAGAAGTCGGTGAAATTTTGTCCTTGCGACAATTTTATACAGATGAAAATTATTGTAATAGGCCCCATGCATGAATAAAGTTCAGTCTTATCGATGTGTGTTTGATTGTTTAATTGTTATGCAGCATATTACTTAATCGCAGGTAAAGAAGGAAATACATGCACAATATTCAAAAAGAATATATAATATACAATTCCTAATAAAAATGAAGAGTAAACTTATCTTATTTCATAGTTAATGGTGGAATGTTGTATACAAATCTGAAAGGGCAGCCTCTTTCGTCTTCATCGTCTGCTAGGTCAACCTGGGAAAGAGTGAGGGGACCATCTTGTATCAGATTCAAGTACCTTGGCACGGTTCCATTCCTAGAAGTCACTATAACGGACAAGGATAGTGGCAAACAAACGACTTGGAATGATACAATGGCTGATATGACGCCATCGATATGGAGGATAGGACAATTAGAAATAGAGAAAGAGGTTTGGTAGATTTAACGACAGTTTTTTTTTCAACACTTAAAGAACGTTTCTATGGGAAACTCTCAGGCGAAAACAAATTTAACCACCAAACATAAAGTCCAACTTTATAATAATAATTATATTTTTTGTTGACGTGTTAGAATGGAAATAGGTATTAATTCTTCGTGCATTATTGTATAAAAATGCACGTTTTTCGTTCAAATGCTTTGTAATTAATCACTCAGGCCTATCGGCCTTCGTGATTATATTACTACGCATTTGAACTCAAACCGTGCATTATTCTACAACAATGCACTCAGAATTGATATCTATTTCCTAAACAAAATATGATTACAAAACTTCAAAGCTGAACTTTACTCTTATGTTCAGAGAAAACAATGATGCCAAGCAAATGTTAAATTATTCTAACAATGCGTAACTTTTTTACATAATTAATGCTAAAGAATATAGTTTTTTTCCAAACTAGAAAAAGAAACATTTAAATAGTTATAAACTTAAATACAGTTAGAAGTTAATTAAACCGTTCAGAGGAATGATTTTGAAATAACAAGTAAAATATATTTCTAAACGTATTTTGAGGCAAAATAATAATTAATGTGTAATTTGTTAGATGTATGAAAAATATATTTTTTAAAAAGAAAGATTTTACTATGATATTTCATTGTCTTTGAAGGTGTTGTCCTTGTGTTTCAGATTTCAGATACAGCCGAATGGATTATGCTTAACTTCACGGCATCTTTGTTAATGACTGATCATACTGTAAAAATTGATGAAGATCCATTTATTGCGATCGATAATATTGAGCTGTTAGATGGAAGTCAAAGTCCGCCATGTATGTTATTTATGTTGGAAAAAATCTTGCGTTTTCTGTAGATATAAGCTTTCCGAGAATCATAGACTAGACTTTAGTAGAAACATTAAATGAGATAACTGGCACAATAATCAGTTGCTGATTCCATAAGAAAATTAATATCTAAATTACGTTGCTTCAGTGAAATACCAGCGTGCACAGTATCGCTACCAACTTAATGACGTGACGTCGTAATTGACGTCACGTTGTATTATTTTTTGGCGCGCTTTTCATTCAGTATTATGTTTAATGTCTTTTTAAACGTTTCTTTGCATATAATAAAAAGAAAATTTGTTTAGTTTAGTGTAAGATCGAAATATATTTCACCTTGTGAACACCAAAAGTTCATATTTCACGAGTGGCGCAGCCACTCGTTAAATATACCTTTTGGTGCTCACTCGGTGAAATATATTCCGATCTTACACTGAACTAAACAAATATCCTCTATATAACATTATTTTTCTACCATAACTAGCTTGCCCTGACAATGCGCCTCTACATTGCGATGGTTATAGCCATTGTTACACAACTGAGTTACATTGTGACAGAAAGACGTATTGCCCTACTGGTTCAGACGAAAGCTTTAACACATGTGCTTCAGGTAAACTTTAGAAACCGTGCTATAGGGCGTTAGAGATTATGCACTTCACTCAATCAAATGATTCGGCAATTTTCAGCCACTTATTTTCAGACCTTGGCTAATCGTTGCCTTTTTAATCGCAATCATCATTTTTTATTTCATGCTTTCCAGTGTTTTATTGTAATATATCAGATGATTATATTCTGATAAACCACTAGTGAAATTTATAAAATATAATTTTCACTGTAGCCGGACTATATCTGAATGCGGATGAAAAGAAAATCATAACTAAATGAAATAACAAGCAGAAATAATTGCCGTCATGCGTAAATTTTACTTCTTTAGGAAAAGAAAGTCGATTTCATCATACATCATGTAAAAATGTAACAAAATTAGAGAAAATTAACAGAACTTTATTTCAAAATTGATGATGTGACGTCATGATATGATGACGTCACATAGGAGAATGCGTGACGTTACACGGCAAAATCAGTAAAAATATACTTAAAATCCCTTAAAAAGCATGAAATAAAAAGAAAAAATTATTTGTTTTACATATAAGATTGAAATATATTTCATTCGTGAACACCAGCTATTATATTTTCACTCGTGGCTACGCCACTCGTGAAAATATTGCATCTGGTGTTCACTCAGTGAAATTATATTTCAATCTTACATGCAAAACAAACAAATATCCTCTATGTAATCGCTTGCATGATTAAATCATAATCATTTGCATGATTATGCAGTAATCCTCATGTAATTGATTACCTTGTCCAAAATTGATTACATTAATAATTATCAATTAATTACAGCTTAAAATCAGTCAGAAATCATAATTACAATTTTATTGACATTGATTACTATCAGATTTAACAAGAAACTCTTTTTATTCATGCTTTCCAGTGTTTTATTGTAATATATCCGATGATTATATTCTGATAAACCACTAGTGAAATTTATAAAATATAATTTTCACTGTAGCCGTACTATATCTGAATGCGTATGAAAAGAAAATCATAACTTAACGGAATAACAGGCAGAAATAAATGCCATCATACGTAAATTTTGTTTCTTTAGGAAAAGAAAGTCGATGTCCCCATACATCATGTTAAAAATGTAACAAAATTAGAGAAATTTAACAGAACTATATTTCAAAATTGATGATGTGACGTCATGATGTGATGACGTCACAAAGGAGAATGCGCGACGTTACGCGGCAAAATCAGTAAAAAATACTTAAAATCACTTAAAAAGCATGAAATAAAAAGAAAATTTATTTGTTTTACATATAAGATTGAAATATATTTCATTCGTGAACACCAGCTATTATATTTTCACTCGTGGCTACGCCACTCGTGAAAATATTGCATCTGGTGTTCACTCAGTGAAATTATATTTCAATCTTACATGCAAAACAAATAAATATCCTTTATAAATTCAAAGGATGATTTTATTTCACATGTTACAGTTTACCTCTTGTTTTACAGTTGTATGTTGTATGTAATCAATTATTAATCAGTTACTCACTTAAAGTAATTGTAATTTAATTAATTACAGGGGCAAGTCTGAGTAATCAATCATTATCATATACAATAAAATCTGAAAGTAATTGTAATTTAATCTCAATTACTGATCAATGTAATCATCCCCTTGCAGGTCTGCTTATTTTCGGCAAGCCTCGTTACCGCCCAATGGGCGGGTCCCCTCGGGACGGATATTCCGATCCGAACCGCAACATATGACAGATATTATTATTCCTTTTACTAAATTTCATACACCTTCATTCATTAAACGGCTTTTGTATATCAAAATATTGATAAATCCATTTATAACTTTTGTTCTGATTTAGTTTGTTCATTTGCTCCTATCTAAAAACCTTGCTTCTACACAAAATTATCGATCGTTGACGTCAAAAAATTGAATTTTCCCAATATTGAAATGTCTTGTAAGAGAAAGAAAATACGATTTGTCTTTGTATTTATATCAGATGATATATTTATGCATAACTCGGTAGGCATTTCTCACACTTCGGTTGTGACAAAAACGAGTGCAATTGTTTGCAATGCTTATGTTTTTTTTTATTGTTTCGTGTGTTTATTTTCTTCTTCAGAGTTCAAAATAGAGTGTGATTTTGAACGTGATACACTATGTGGCTATGGAATAACCTCAAATAGATACAAGAAATGGAAGAGGGTTAGAGGGAACTGGTACCAAATACCACCGTTTGATCATACCAAACAGGATGAAAGTGGTATATAGCTTAATTCATTATTAAAAACAAGGGTTATTTTGTTATTTACTCCATAGTTGTGTAAATTCGAAAATGATTATTATCTGGGACAGGAAGACACGCATTTTTATATGCCCGAAAGAATTTCGGGCATATTATGTTATACCCCCTGGCGTCCGTCCGTCCGTCCGTCCGTCTGTCTATCCGTCCGTCCGTCTGTCCGTCCGTCCGTTAGCAATTTGGTTTCCGGAGCATAACTTAAGTTCCATTTGGCCCACAACATTCAAACTTCATAGGATGATTGTCCATATTGGGTAGAAGACCCCTATTGATTTTGGGGTCACTAGGTCAAAGGTCAAGGTCATTATGACCTTAAAACTGAAAACAGTTTCCGGAGCATAACTTAAGTTCCATTTGGCCCACAGTGTTCAAACTTCATAGGATGATTGTCTATATTGGGTAGAAGACCCCTATTGATTTTGGGGTCACAAGGTCAAAGGTCAAGGTCACTATGACCTTAAAACTGAAAACAGTTTCCAGAGCATAACTTAATGTCCATTTGGCCCACAGTGTTCAAACTTCATAGGATGATTGTCCATATTGGGTAAAAGACCCCTATTAATTTTGGGGTCACAAGGTCAAAGGTCAAGGTCACTATGACCTTTAAACTGAAAACAGTTTCTAGAGCATAACTTAAGTTCCATTTGCCCCACAGTGTTCAAACTTCATAGGATGATTGTCCATATTGGGTAGAAGACCCCTATTGATTTTGGGGTCACAAGATCAAGGTCACTATTACTTTAAAACTGAAAACAGTTTCCGGAACGTAACTTAAGTTCCATTTGGCCCACAGTGTTGAAACTTCATAGGATGATTGTTCATATTGGGTAGGAGACCCCTATTGATTTTGGGGTCACAATGTCAAAGGTCAAGGTTACTATTACTATAAAACTGAAAAAAAGTTTCCAGAACATAACTTAATTTCTATTTGGCCCATAGTGTTGAAACTTCATAGGATGATTGTCCATATTGGGTAGAACACCCCTATTGATTTTGGGGTCACACGGTCAAAGTTCAAGGTAGCTATTACCTCAAAACTAAAAACAGTTTCCAGAGCATAACTGAAGTTCCATTTGGCCCACAATATTCAAACTTTATAGGAGGATTGCTATTTGAAGGAGGTAATACTTTATTTAATTTATGTAATGTCTTACAAATGCTTCATCCTTAGTAAAGAAAAAAAGCAGTTTCGGGCATATAATGCTCCGCCTAGCGGTGCTCTTGTTAGTCCCAGTTATTATAAATCATTCTATGAATATTGAGATGTATTATTAAACAGTTGTCTTTTTTGATGCCTGTTTCATTAACTGATGTTTTTCGTCTGCTTTTTCAGGCCACTTCCTGTTATTTGTGAACTGGGATAATAACCACGTGAGATATGACATTACAACAGCTATATCACCAGCTCAGATATTTCCAAAAAACGGATGTGTTACCTTCTGGTACTATCTCAACAGCACAGCTGTACAACCGACAGGTTTGTCGGCCCAAATCATGGTATCCCTTAACTATGTTGATACAGCGAAAACAGAATTTGTTTGGTTAGTATTGTAACTTTAAATTTTCATTTAATAGTATAATACTCGTACATTTGTTAGGTGCCAAGTAAGAAGCTAAATACTTATTATAAAGATATGAAAAGTACCAAAAGGAATATTGTTCGAAAATAATTAATTGTTGAGCTTCATCATTACTATGAGTCATGTAAAAAAGGGTTTTCATTGTATCTTCTGGCCTAACAATGCGACAGTATTCATATTTTTTCTATATGTATTTTTTCATAGGTTAATTACTACTTCAAAGATGTGTTCAGTAACAACAGTGTGAGATACCCACGGTTGATTAACATATTAATTATTCAACCGTGGATATCCGACGGTGCAACCTTATGAATATTTTTATTTTCATATCTTATTGTTATATCCATGTAATTGTTAAATGTATATTGTAATATCTTTTACATTTATAAACATTTTGTATTTTGTAAAGTACATTGTACTGTTTTACCATAGACAGTTCTACACAACCATCTTGTATATTTTCTCTAGGTACGACTTAGTGAATAGACCAATTGACGGTTGGATATTTGGCAACTTTGAGGTTCCAGAAAACCAGAAATTGTCCGTCAACTTTACTGCAGTTACAAGCGAAACATTCTTGGCATATCCAGGGGTGGTTGGACTTGATGATGTATCCTTCACTACGGGAAAATGCCCTGTTTCCCAAGGTAAACGTTACATATGCTTCTCTGAAGGAGCTTTTTATGTCGGTATTTAGATGTGTCATATTTAGTAAAGGCTACAATATACATGTTAATAGTTTGAATTTTTAATGTGGAAATGAATGTATTTCAGGAATAAAACTGTACATGAGTAAACTTTTTGTTTGTTTCTAGTTTTTGTGTTTTTGATATTTTTTTTTCATTGAAGATATATCAAATGTAAAACACACCACATGTATTTCAGAATGTTCAAATAGAATGTTTTCATGCAAACAGTCTGGTACGTGTATACCAAAGACATTTATATGTGATGGCAAGTACGACTGTCGCGATCAGTCAGACGAACACAACTGTGACGGTAAGATGTTCTTTTACGTGATAAATTTCCTTCTCGAATCGTATTAATGAAGCAAAACTTTATGAAATTTTCAAGCAATTAGAGTTTACTGTTTGCTTAGCTTTTGTGTTTCGGTCCATGTTTGTCAGTTGTTTTCATTAGCAATTGATGCCTAGTTTATATATACAGTACACTAAATATTAACGACAAAATTGTATACCTTTGTTCAATAACTTGTTTGTGTCTTGTGCTGACCGTATATGTACATGTACCTTAAATGACCTTTTAAGTACCAAGTAAAGCCGAATGGAAATCACAATCTGTCTTTATGGCTCTTAATTTTAATATTTTTGGACTACATTTGTCATTCTTTCATTCCATTTTTGATAACACTTAACTCACTTTTTCAAGTGTTTGTTTCGACTGACTGACTGAATAAATAAATAAATACAATAAATAAATACAATAAATACAATAAATAAATAAATACAATATATAAATAAATAAATAAATACAATAAATAAATACATAAATAAATAAATAAATAAATTATCTTTTTTCAGATCGGCCAAATGGTACATTTCAACTTGTTGGTGGAGATGGTACATACGGACAGCTACAGTACTATCTTGGTGGATCATGGCGACAAGTTTGCTTCCCTCCAGATTCATCTCGCGCAGATGACTTCAGTTACATAGCATCTCAGAGGGTCTGCGAGCAGTTGGGCTTCTAGTATGTTATTTTCTATATATGTGCAGAACATTTAGCAATCACCCAATGAGTCACGTCTATAGCTGAATGTACATTTATTATTGCATTTAAGAACATTTTTCTTACTGTACATTTAGCATCTTGTCAATAATTGAGTAAGTGTATTTATCGATATTATTGTATTTATTAATAAACAGACCGTTTAAATGTTTGTGCGACGATACTAAAATTGGAATATAAAGCGGTCTTCAGCTTTTCTAAAGGTTAGATATATTATTTTTAGATAAATCGCTTCATACAATTATAGAATCAAAAGAATTAAGGTATAAAAAGAATTTGTTAGCGATAAAATACATTAAGAATAAGGAAACCCCTCGATACCTCTAATCTATCATGTAAATACATGTAAATAAATAAGCGAACGGTTCGTTTCCAAATCTAACGAACGTCACTGAGCGCTATAAATTACTCTCGGGCCGCTGTTTTGGAGAAGGCTTGGCAGTGATATGATGCACTTTTCTTAGGTAATATTATTGAAACACCTACTTTGAAACAGCACAAAATTGTTTTTTCCAACAAAAAATAAAAGCTAAAGGCCTCTTTAAGTTACAAAATTCATCTTGATAAAAATTTATATCTGTTGCTGATATATAACATTATTTACAATTCAGTGGCAAATCAGAAGCGTTTGAGTATAAGTTAATGCACACAACCACGAAACCCGTCTCTCTCACGTGCGATGACGAGAAGTGTTCTCATACCTTGTGTTCCGTATCGTATACAGCTACATTTGCCGGTATAAAGTGTTCAAATTCAGGTAAATCTATAATGTACATATTCAATATTAAGATATTTTGAATCAATTCAAAATATTGAGTATACTTGTCTATTTTATTGGTTTTAATGTTCCAGCTTTACTGGTGGAGGAAGATATCTACGAACGGACACCAGAGTAAAGCCACTGACGTTACGTAAGCGAACTGGATAGCTTCCTTATATGAAAAAAATCCAAAGTCCCTGCCGGGATTCGGACCCACAGCGGTGAGGGGCATTTTGTTTGACGACTTAACCACTCGGCCACGGATGAAACAAACACTTTTTTTTCAGATTTTGAAAACATATTTTTCTAGACTAGAAGAAATCGAAAGATGTGTCACATTTAAAAGAATATAACAACTTCAGATTTTTAAACTGATAAATACAACAGTGTTTTATAAAAGCAACTGCCATTATTAGCAAAAAAAGAACGCACAAAGATTCCGAAAAAAAAAACACTGAAAAAAAACAGTAAAAAATGAATGCCCAATGAAACAAAAATCTTTGAAATCTTAAATGTGTTATAGAAAGTTATCTTAACCACAAATTTTGACTAGTTTTACACTTGCTACAATTACACATTCCTTTTTTAAACGATAAGTTAACATTATATATTTTTTACTTGTTTGACTCACTTTTCTATTTCATATTCTAGCTTGTTTTTCCGGAACAAAGCTTTGTCCAGGAACAGCCGATGTTTGCAGACCGACCAGACATTTTTGTAATGGAAATCCAGACTGCCCTAACAATACTGATGAAACCAAATGTTGTATGTACATTTTACTTATTGTTTTTTACTCTAATGATGTAATTACCGGTATCATAAAGTATATTTTAAATAGCTCGACAAATGCTGTACTTCGATTTAACATGTTGGAAAATAACAGTTGTATTGGTCGAAACGAACCCTTTCATGTGACCTAGCATAATCGTGTGTTCTTGTAACTTATTTTCCGCTTTTTTTGCTTAGGCTTGTGTTATACCGTAAATAGTTTTACATAAAGTGGCTTCTTTTCTGTAAACAGGTTGTCATGAAGGAGATGAATATTGTACTAGAACTCCAGATGAATCCAAAGATAAAGTTTGCGGTACGTTTTATGAAGTATATAATACATTATACAAGTATACTATTTAAATTATCTAAAATGCACATAAAAATCTCACCGTATGTGTTTAGCTGTATAAAATAATACAGAAGCATTGAATCTAAATTAATGATAATGGTGACATTTTTAAATGATGTCCTTAATGTATGTTAATTATATTCTCTGGACTTTTTATAGTGACATCATTGAATAGAATAGTTTTAGTAGAGGACTTTTGGACTGAACTTGTTGTGTATGTGTTTTTCTCTAGTATATGGATTTTATATCTTGAAAATACAGAGTCAATATCATTAACAGTTTGTCATTTATGAAATCATTCAGCCTAATAATTACATGATCATTTGTACAAAAAATACTTACAACCTTAAAATGAATTAAAGTTGGATAATTACAGTTACGTTTTATACCAAAGGTTTTAAGAATATTGCCATTATATAAACAGTTTTTTGATGGTATGATAACAAGAAATTAATCAGCACAAGAGTACATTATAATAAAATGAGTATATATACATTGGCTGTTTTTATTCTTTAGAGATTTTGGATTCTAAAATGACTGAGTTCATTAAGAAAAAAATTAAATTTTAAAGTCAGGTTTGTCAAAAAGTTTTGATTTTACAGGACGTGCAAAGAGAAAAGGATGTTTGAATGCCAGAGTTCAATGTTTAGCAAAAATAAAATTTGTGACGGGAATAAAGATCGTTGATGGCACGGGTGATATAGATTGGTAGGGGAAACTTAGCCCCTACTATCAATTAAATATTTTAATGATCATCTCTGTCATATTATCATAATTAATTTTTAAAAGTTAATATGCCGCCTAAAAACACCATTTTTTACAAAGATGACCTATTGAAAAAGTTTAAATCGCGTCAAATTTGACCCCCAAATTTTGCTTAAATTTTAGTGTGAACCCTTTTTAGGGGCAAATTTGTGTAAAAATTTTTTTTTCCTGCTATTTTACAAAAGGTTTTTTTCACTAAAAAAAGTAAAGTTAAATTAATTGCTTCAGAATTTTTTTAATATGTTAACACATTTTAACAGTTGATATAAAAGAACACGAGGTGACTGTTTATTACAACTCAGAGATGATTCCAGTTTGTTATAATAATATTGGCAGGCACGAAGCGGAGACACTGTGCTCCTCGTCTGGAAGAGGGTACGTCAAATTGATGGTGGTTATTTAATTGTTTTCAGATTCTGGATTGCTTTTCAATGTCCTTAGTCAAAATGTCGAAATCTTTTTTGTTAAAAAATAATTTTGAAATTTCAGTGCCTTTCAAGTACAAAGCTCGTTTATAAGTGACAGATAAGTGATGACTGTAAATAAATGATGGCTATATAATTAGAACAAAGTTAACTCAAGTCAAGCAAAATAAAAATTACAAATGTTCAATGTATGCCTTCTAACAAGTGATCTTGTGTTACATTTACTTGTAACACGGACGATTAAAATTTACATGCCTTTATTGTTACTTTCAACTTATTGATATAACATGAACCTTTTTGTTTCATGTGTATATTTTGTTGTTGTTGTTGTTGTTGTATTGACCTTTTTGTTAATTTTAAGTAGATATTTTCTTACATTGACTGAGTTGTTTTATATCTATTTTTGTTACATAGTCTTTTTGTCTTGTGGATATTTGTTACAGGTTACTGGTGAATCGCGGAATTCAGCGTGGCTATACAGAAGTTAATGGCGTTATGCTTATAAAAAGTAACTTGGCTGAAACTATTTTACCAGGTATAGATTTTGGACAAAGAAGGTATGTAATCAGTAAATATTTAATTGAAAGTTACCAGTCGTAATAATGTCTTTTCTATTTATTATATTAAATATACATATATATTGTAATAAATATTTTACACAGAAAACTACATTAGCGTGAAGGAATATTTTAATTAACTATAGAAGCTGTAATACTTTGTTTTACTCTGTAATGCTTGTTTTTGTTTTTTTGTTTTTTAACTTAAAATTGATCTAATATATTTTAACAGTGTAATGTTGCATTTTATATGCCTTGTACAAGATTTTTATGCTATAAATTCATTTAGAGTAGAATAAAATCAGTTTTTCTTTTCAATATTTTATAGTTGGTATGTTATATGCTAAAATTGAGTTTGATCGTTGAATTCTGCTTGTTTTTATTTATGTCTAATTTAAATGAATTATAAAATGAAACAAAACTGTTTGACTTGACTTGAGATTACACCATTTAGCAGCAGACTTATAATTAAATGTTTGTTTTTTTCTTTTTTGTCAGATATTGCTATCCACTGATATTAAATTGCAAGCTTCCAGGTAAGACTTACATTTCTATGAACATTGATATGCATTCTGATACTAAAAGTCCTCGAGATATATAATACTTACGCATTATGTAAGTAGAACAAAATTATAGATAGTACTATTTAGATGTCATGGGTATATAACTCTCTTTCAATAGTAGATTTTTGTAATTTAACTTTACCAGCTTGAACAGGATTTCTTTTTATATTACGACTTTTTCTTGGACAATGATTGAACAGAAAATTTATTCTGAAATTCAGAGGTAAGAGGCTAAAATTTAGGTCTTTCAAGAGCTTTACTTGACTTACATGCATGTACATGTACTATATTTTGAAATTAAAAAAAATGCATGTGTGTTTAACCACAACATGTTTACATGTTTTATGAAATCACCAAATCTTTTTGTCATTTATCTATTTATTTAGTATTGCTAGATAAGGTGTTTTAATTTTTTCACAATTTATTGTTTTATCTGCTTTGGCTCTCTTGTACAGATTGCGGGACTTCGTCAATAGTTGACAATTTCATATCACCATTAATACCACACGGAAATGAGGCTGTTTTAGGAGCTCGGCCTTATCATGGAAGTCTGCGTAAAAATAATAAACTACACTGTGGCTGCACGGTCATCGGTGGGCAGTGGGTGTTAACTGCTGCACATTGTGTGGAGTACAGGTAAATAGTTACATTTTATCTTTTTTTCTTGTTCGTTTTCCATCTCGCAACTTTAATGAAACCATGGTTGTATGTATGCAACACTCTTTCAATTCTAATTTTAGATGTTAAGTAATTAATTCTTTTTCCGATGTCATTAGTTTATTCATATGTATAAATGTGTTTTGCGTGTCCTTTTACTTGCAAATAGATGTTCGTTTCATAAGTCAGCATATGCCGCATGTTTAACTTGTACCGTCGTTGAACAGGCTTATTTAAACCGAGTCTGAAACATTTTTTTTATTTTGTCGTTTTGGGCGTTCTGTAGGGATTCCGTTTTTTTCTTTCTATTTTATCTACCGGTATAGCATTCACATCATTTAAGTGAAGAATAATTAACACGAACAATTGAGCAACTCCGTCGTAAATTCTATATTTTTAATTTCAAGTAATATTTGTGTTTTATTAGAAGGCTGTTGTTACAGATTTATAACTTCTCATTTAAGCGTTGCTTACGCTTACACAGTAATACTTGGGTCAATAGAATCTGACAAGGTTGGGGAACACGGCCAGCAATTCAGCGTAATAGATATAGTCAGTCATCCACAGTATAACGCAGACGATGTAACCAAAGGATATGACGTCGCTTTGTTAAAACTTGCGCATGCACCGAACTTTGATAATTACACGAGGCCTGCTTGCCTAGGCACGAAGACCAGCTGGCAGTACATACTTGACATAGGTGACCAAGCTGAATGTTATATCACAGGGTTTGGAGCTAATGAGCTTTATTTAGCAAGAGGTTAGTCAGTTTTAGTGCTAAGCTCTTTCATAAAGTTCTCTTTTTTTTGTTTTTTTTTGTAAAAAGCATCTTAATATCCAAAGTTTGAGGTTAAGAATATTTAAGTGGTACAAGCATAGATTACTTATACATG
The DNA here is from genome assembly GCF_026571515.1 of Ruditapes philippinarum. Classification (NCBI taxonomy): domain Eukaryota; kingdom Metazoa; phylum Mollusca; class Bivalvia; order Venerida; family Veneridae; genus Ruditapes; species Ruditapes philippinarum. Next base: position 36,088 of record NW_026856326.1, on the reverse strand, counting down.
TACATTTATTAGAATAGCGATAAATAAGAAAAATGTTGAATTTATCTGAAAGTTTGAAATAATGTTCCCAAATTGTCTGAAAGGTGTGGTAGAGACGAAAGGTTCTACAGATCACCTAAGCGTAAATAAAATACTGTAAAAGCCATTGAGCCCTGTTGATGCCACGCTCATTTACCATTCATCAGACATCTTAGCAAAATTATAACGATATTATGAGCGAATGAAAGAATCTACATCTATATGAGTACACACTATGTAAGTGCAAATGTTCGCTTCGCTACAAGAAATGCTGAAAAATCCATACAATGTTCAGTTATGTGCAGCATGTAAAATGCATTGGCATTTAATTTGGATGCAACTGGTGTGATCAAAACTAAATTATCAAACAAGTTTGAGCGGTGCTTCATAATAACATATTCAGTGCATTTATTTCGTTGTTGTTTTTAGATGACAATTCAGATAAAGTGTTGGATGAATCTCGAGTTGGAATAATAAACAGAAAAACATGCCAAGAAAAATACACTGAAACAGGCTCTGGAAATGTGTCACATGATGGAATATGTGTAGAAAACAGAACACCTTACCAGGCGGCATGTTATGTAAGTTAACGTCTTAATAATCTGTCCAAATATATTTCGGAAAAAGGTGTGCGCACATAAAAATTTTACCAATATGCGTCATCTCAATGGTATTATATTTTGGTTCTTCGGGATAATTGATTCCATTATTTTAGTACTGAGAATTAAAGAGGTGCAAGCGGGTGTGAGGGATGGTACGATTTCCATTATCTCATTAACAAGACAATATAACTGAGTGTTCGATTTTTAACTTTTTGTTTTTCAAGATCCAGAGCGGCAGGGCCGGCAAAATCTAATTTTGACTAATTTGTCCGTTTTTTTTTTTGTTCGTTTTTTTTTTCTGAATAATTTTATAACTTGTTCGTATGATAAATTTATAAAGAAAATGCAGAATATTTTCACTTGTCCGTCAACCTGGTCAACACGGACAATTGATTTTGCCGCCCCTGCCCAGGCATTGAATTTAAACTTTTCCAAATGTCTTATTTTCGTGTGATTAGTCCTATAAAACAAAAAAGATATTGATACGAAACGTTTTGGAGAAGTTGTTCACCGACATATATGATTCCTTAATTGGAAGGAGGCTTTATTAGATTCAAACTATTTTATGTAGATTAATTATCACTCATGAATAAATGACATAACTGTTGCCTAATTGAACGACTGTAAATTGATTGATTATAAATGACATAACTGTTGCCTAATTGAACGACTGTAAATTGATTGATTTTTTTTATATGTTTGCCAAATTTAATACGGTATTTAAAAATAGATAAAGAATACTTCATATGGTCAAAGTTATTGAGATTAACTGATAAATAAATTTGTATTGCAGGGAGATAGCGGTGGACCTTTAGTTTGCAGAAACGAAATAGGTAAACTCAACGACTTGTAACATATTGCGGAAGTGTAAATCACAGGATCATTTGTCATTCATACTAAGTTACATTCTGATTATATTATATACACATTTACAATGACTGTTAAATTTCTACAAAAATAAAACAACTGTTTCTTTGTTACAAAAATAGTTGATACATTCTTATAAGACTTGCTCTTGGGAATCACCGTTTTTAGTGTGTAAATGATAACATCAAGAGTGTTGTAGGGCAGCTGTAAAATTTGCCACAGTGTTCTTTTATTGTTTTGTCCTTTTTGAGGCCTGAATTATTTATTTCAACTACACCATTGTTTTTGTTTATCTGTTTACATTGCTTTCGAAGGATTTCCTCTTTGCAGATTGTTTTTATGCTTGCAAACGTTGTAATTGTTGGACTTCTACTTAAGTTCTTATATATTGTTTCAAAAATCTTAGAAAGAACTGTATATAATCAGTTAGAAATTTTTTTAGTTAAGCAGGGACTATTATATGAATTACAAAGTGGTTTTAGATATAATTATTCTACTGACTCCTGCCTAATCCATCTCACTGACCATGTAAAAAGTCAAACTTCCAAAGGACTGCTCACTGGTATGATTATGTTAGATTTACAAAAGGCGTTTGACACTGTGGACCATGACATCTTGTGTAGAAAGTTACAAAAAATGGGTGTGGAGTCAGTAGAATGGTTTCAATCTTATTTAACTGGTCGTAGTCAAATTGTAAATGTAAAAAATACTATGTCTGAAGCTATGAATATTACATGTGGTGTTCCTCAGGAAAGTATATTGGGTCCTCTATTGTTTCTATGTTATGTCAATGATATGAGTATTAGTATTAGCAAAAAATGTAAGCTTATTCTTTATGCAGATGATAGTGCAATTTTATATTCACATAAAGATCCAGATGTTATTTGTAATGTTTTGGGTAAGGAACTAGAAAATTGTAGTAAATGGCTTGTTGATAATAAGCTATCATTACATCTTGGTAAAACAGAGTGTATTGTTTTTAGTTCTAAGAGGAAATTGTCAAAACTAGAGCAGTTTAAAATACACTGTAATAATCACACCATACAATCTCAGCCATCAGTAAAGTATCTCGGTTCTATCTTGGATAATGATCTCTCAGCCACTTCTATTGTTGATAATATAGTACAAAAAGTAAACTCTCGATTAAAATTTTTGTATAGACAAGGCAACAGTTTGAATATGGAGCTAAGAAAACTATTATGTAACTCTTTAATACAGTGTCACTTCGATTATGCCAGCTCATCTTGGTATAGTGGCCTTACTAAATAACTTAAACATAAACTTCAAGTAGCACAAAACAAAGTTGTTCGTTATATTCATGGTTATTCCTCTAGAAAATCATTGAAAGTTATTGATTTTAGCAGTATTGGGTGGCTTAATATAGAAAATAGAGTCATACAGTTAAGACTCAATCATGTACACAAAATATTTAATAAAAAGTGTCCATCTTATATGTATGATAACTTTTCTTTAAAGTCTGATGTTCATTGTTATAATAGTAGAAACAGTGTAGGGAACTTTCATATACCCCATGTTAATAGTTTTACAAAAAGTACATTTTTTTACCAGGGTATTAGGGATTGGAACATGCTCCCACTTGATATTAAAAAGGAAAGTAACTTTTTTAACTTTAAAAAGAAAGTAAAAGCTGAACTAAGCAAAAATATGAAACAATTTGAACAAGCTGATTTTATTTTTTATTAGTTTTAGAGATAATTGTTTTAATCAATATAGTATGTTTTATATTAATGTATCTTGTGATTGGTTTTGTGATATATATAAATAGATATCTTTCATTGGTGTGTTAACTAGTCATATTCATAGTATTATTCCTGCAAATATGTGATATATGTAATTAACATAATGTGCAATAGAAATTAATATTATTTGATCTTAGAAATTTAACATCAGTCCAGTATATCATCTCTAAGTATGGACCTGAATGCCAGTTCTCAAGAAAATATATTCTTTACCATCAAAGGACCCCATTGGAAATAAGTTCTCTATTTTATATTGAACTTTCATGGGTTATCCTGTGTTGTATATATTGTCTTGAAGTCAACAAGATCTTTGATTTAATTATGAATGTAAAGTTATTATTTTTCAATTAATTACTGTGTTAAAAACAATGTGATAGATATATCTGTGATAAATTGTCTTAATTTGTTTTGTAATATGACATATATATATACACAAGTAAATCAATCAATGTAATATCATTTTAAGGAAATTTTACTTTTGTGCCCATCAATGTAAAATATTCCAATTCAATATGTGTATTTGATTTTCTTACGATTTTAGGGCGCTGGGAACTATTTGGCGATTTAAGCTATGGATCATATGACTGCACATATGATACACCTTCCATTTATTTTGCTGTGACGTCACAAAGAGAATGGATAAAGAGTGTAACAGGTATGATCGAATGGAACATAATTATACAGTCTTAGCAAAGATTGTGTTACATTTTTGTATATCATATTCAATAAATTTTTAATATTGTAAAGGTAATTGGATGTCTCCTTGAGGTGACGCTTAGATTGCAATTCAAAGTTGTCATTAATGTCAATTGATTTACTTAAAAATATCTTTATGGCTTTATACATGCTATGATGAGATTCTAATCTGTTTGTTGAGTACTATTTCATTTCCCTTTTGGCGGAGGGGCTGCCTTTACGGGTTGGTGCATCAGGATTGCTGCGTTATCAAAAGAGGTGACTAAATGGGTTCGAATTAACGGAGTTTATACATCTCTTGGCTTCAGCAGGTGATTTGGTTTGACCCTTGGTGTTGCTTTAAGTTTGTAGAACCCGATGTTAGCCAAAATCATATTTCCTCTTTCGAAGCCATACGACCTAAATTGTGTTGGTGTTCCATAAAACCAAACAAAAAACTCTACTATATATGGTATGTTCTGTCTGAACGACAAACTTTTCAAATGCTGGAATGTTGTAAACAACGTAACAAAGTGGTATAACGAACGACTATTTCCATAACAAAATACATGATATGGCGTTAATCAAAAGAGTTTTTAAATATTGCATATATATTACAGTACCTCTTTCATCACTGGTTTTAATTTAAAATAAGATTGTTCAAACGAGGCACTGAAGGTGACATATGTATATTTTATTTTACAAATCTAGCATAATCATCAGTTTAGATTTTTACATTGAAAACTATTTTACAGGTCTTCAATTTCCAGATGACTATAGGCCAGTGTATGACAGCGATGATGCTCCATAGTTAATATGCAACACCTCACGATATAGACTATTCATTTATACTTCAGCGGCAATAACGTGTGAAACATTGAAAAATATCCGTATCATTGTTAATACATGCAGACATATCTATTTTTAGTTTTCAAAGCATCCCCTTAATTGCTCTACCTAAGGTCTTTCTCTATCAAGTTGGATGCAAAAACTGGGAAATATTGAGAAAAAAAAAAAAGAATTGCATTTTTATGACGAATTGTTTCTTAGATAGTGTTTTAACACTACTAGATCTATATATGTGTATTTAACAAATTAAAAAATAAAAAAAAAACTCACAATGTGTGGACAATATGTGGAATCAAGAATTATATATACTCATTTATTGTAATGTAGTAGAGTTTTCATTGGTCAGAATGACATAGTATAAATTGTATTTGGCATTCTTTTTATTTCATTAAACTGACATACCTCTGCATGAGCAAATTCAAACACTTCACAGTTGTTGTTTTTTTTTTCACTCATTACACCATTTTTTCAATTATTCATAAAAAATTTTATTAAATATAGAAGGTTTTTCTCTTTTACATCATACTTGTAATTATATTTTAAGTTTGAAAATGTGTGAAGGAAATATCCCTATCATTCGACATTTGTTTATAACAAAGAATTTAGGCAAATTAAGGCAGTTCAAGCCATATACATTTTTTTCTATTATGTGTACTTAAAAAACAAATATATCCACTGACTATTTATAAATCCATGGCAATTGTGCTTTTGTAAAATAGATAAGATGCTTGTGTTTGACCTTGCTTTAAATGTTGCTAATTTCAATTTGCCAATATGTTACACACAACCTAAAATAGTGTGGCGATAAGAAAAAATATGCAATTTGTTGTACATGTAATTAGATTTTTTTGCTTAAATACGTTTATATGTTGTTCAAAACAATGTATTGCAATTATCTATTTTTAAAACTTACGGTGTGATTTTTTTTATACAGATTGATTTTTTTAAATGTTGTCTTATACAATTTATGTCATGTTCTTATATGTTTCATGTATATTATTTTTTTCTTAGAGATTTTTCATACCTTATTTGTTCAAGATTTGATTAATGAAATGTCATTTTATTTTAATACTTGTGTATGCTTGTGCGACAAGATGATGCGTGGACTGCATTCCAATTATATTGGTGGATATATTTATTTGTCACCATCTAACATTTAGCAGACAAAAAGTTGAAAGAAAGTTTTTTTATCAACCATTTTATAGTATAGACCAACAAAGAAGAGCAACGTTCACGGAATGCAGTCCACGCATCATCTTGTCGCACAGGCATCAGTCAAAAAACAATACAGATTGATATTGGAGAAAACCCGCCTTAAATATTGATGAGGCGTACTGGAAGAAACACGGAGGAGCATCTAGAAGCAAAGGCAATACTGCGGAATCTAAACCGGTTATATGTGCACCAAACCTCACTTCTAACTCTATTCATATAAGACTAGACAATGTAAATAAAAATTAAGTTTCCATAATAACGAAAACGTTTATCTCACACATATTTATTTATTTTTCCAATTTGCATTTCAAAATCTGTATTCACACCCATATTTAGAACAGTATAAAGTAAGTAGTTACTTTTCACAATACATTGTGAACACAGGAACAGGAACATCACAAGTTTTACGATATGTGAATCTTTAGACATATTCCAGATCAATTGGTCAACACCAGCTTCTTACTTGAGGGTTATATAAGGTATGTGTAACCTCAACTGGATATATAAATCTATTAGTACAAAGTATCTGGAGGCCTTTATTTTACAAATAAAATTTGAATTGAATTGGTAATAAAAATCTGAATTGTCTCAAAGAGCTATATTAATTCTGTTTCAGTCGTCTTATTGATTCAGTATCTGGCTAATCCTGGAAGTACATATAAATGCCATTTTTTTTTAAAGAAATAAATAAAAATACAATACTTATACTATTTTACACAAGTGTAGGATTTATATATTTTCTTCTTTTTAAATTAAAATGATAAACGTTTATTTTGTATTTTCCATCACTTCTGCGGCAATAACTTGTGAAACATAGAAAAAAATCCTTATGATTGTTAATACATGCAGACATATCTATTTTTAGTTTTCAAAACGTCCCCTTGATTGCTCTACCTAAGGTCTTACTCTATCAAATAATTTGCAATAACTGAGAAATATTGAAAAATATGCATTTTTATGACGATTGTTTCTTAAGAGTGTTTTAATAGTACTAGATCTATTCACGTATATTTAAAAATTAAATAAAACAATCCGAGTTTTAGATTCGGGCGAACATGTTTCTGTTTGTGTCAACAACTCCAAAGAGTACTGTGCAGTTCCAAGAAACTATATATGCAGAGCACATTTACATGTATACCGTTTTCTGGAGCCATTACCTGTAGTACATACAACTTCTCACGAGAAGACAATACCAAAGAAGTGGCACGCTTCTTATCAATTGTACGAGGGGTTATAGCAACTATACATATAGTCTGATCAACTAGCTATAACATGCTTTTTATGTCAAAATTTGCTTAATCCGTAAGACATTTGTTTAACTTTATAATTAACTTGGAACTTGGGATGTGGAGCTCAAAACGCATTTAAATTCCAAATAAAATTTATAATTGTGAATTCCAGCACGTGTACTTATCATATACTGTACAGTACTGTATATCTAAAAAAAAAACCTTAATATAAGCCTTTTTGAAAAAGTTCATATTTCAACGTCTGTAATAATATTAGAGACGTTGAAATATGAATACCCCGTGCTGTTTCAGTTATTTACCTTTTTATTCATCATCTGTAACTTATGTCACTTCAGTATAGAAAATTTGAACAATTTTATATGAGTGCATGTACATCCCTGCACCAGCAAAACAGGAATACTGTAACATATTGATCAGTGTTATCAATCATATGATAGGACAGAAATGTAAGAAGCGTCTCTAAATAGATTCATATTCCATATAATCATGTTTGAAAGGACTCAAGAGACATTTGTAATTATTATTATGTTTATGCTCAATAAATTATTAACGTCAAGACCGTTTCGTTTCTTTTCGGGAATTAAAAACTCTTCAGTCTGGAGGAAAGTAAAGCTACAATATGGCCGCCTCTCTTGAAGAAATTTTGTCTGGACTTTTAGTTGCGGATAACTCAGTTATTCAGCAGGTAATTTAAGGGTTATTGTTATCATTCTGTAGAATTTTGATAACACTGATACAAATTAAAAACAAAAAAGACTTTCAATGGATAGTCCAAAAGAATTTCGACTTTCTTTGACGACACGTGAAAGATGATTCATACAAAACCTTGAAAACGCGGGAAATAAGTTCAATTTTATACATTTCTCATTACGGTTATATTTGGTGTTATTATCGAAGAAACATAATGATTGTCCACACACTTAAAAAATAATATCTCTACGTCATTCGATTTTTTTCAGTATCTATAATTTAATATTCGGTGAAATATGTTTGGTTCCACCCTAAAGGCTTACTATAGTTTTTATAGTGGCATTAATATGAAATTACGCAAAGCCTATGAACGGGAAAGTCGGTAAAAAATCCTTTCATTTTTCCGTTTTAAAGGTGTCATTCGGTATTATATGTACCCACTTCCGTTTTCACTCGGAACACTCGACGATTATTATTAATCCGAAAAGTTGAAATTTGTTCCGTTATCGGAATACATCGCCTTTTATCATTGACTTACATTGTAAATGGCGGCGCCTAACTAGAACTGACACTGAAAATTTCATTGATAGGTATAGAATTCAATATATTTTTTAATTGTTTTTTTATTTAATTTTCTTTTAAATATACACGTGTAGTCTATAGCCGCCCGGGCCCGCAAAGCGGGCCCGGACTTTGACTTCCCCGTATTATTGTTATAGTTTTTTTTATCGGTGGATTTTGTATTTGGTATCTTATAGTAAGCCTAAGGGCGGAGTGGCCAATCACTGATACTGCCACCTAATATCGGGTAGACCTATAAAATATAATATGACATCATTTGAGATATATTGGCTATGAATGTCAGACGTTTCACTCCCAAGACATTTCACTATTGAGACGTTTCACTCCCAAGACGGTTCACACCTAGACGTTTCACTCCCAATTTGTCAATTGTATGGACGTTTCACTCCCATTTTTTTAGATATTTTTTAGGAAAGTTAACAAATTTATTTCCATTTTTAATAGCCATATCAGGGTTGATTATTTATATTGATGTATGTTTTTCTGTTGTAGATAAGCAATTAAAGTTCTGTAAAATACATTTTTTTATTTTTGTTGCATTGAAAAATGGTTTAATAGGTTATGTTGGTTACTCAAAATAAAACACACAATAATTTATTGTTAAAAAAAGAATTCATACTAAGTAACTTAATTGGCTATATCCTGGATTAGACCCCGGGGTCTAAACCAGGAGTATATATAAGGTTCAATCCGTTTTCTTTAGTGTATTATATACAAGTTTTACTCCTGAAAAATATATAGGGGTCTAAACCAGGAGATTGCCGATATATTTACTTCTAGGCAACACATCTACAGATAGAAATTGCTCAAAATCCTATTGCATGTTCTTTATGTTCTTCAAGAAAAACTGTTTTTTCTCAGAATTAGAAAAAGCTTGATCTTTTTCGCTGCTGTTTGTAATTTTATTTTGAAATTTAATTAGGAAAAAAGAGACTATTTTGTATTGGGAATGGGGCCTTACTTTTGCCCCTGGTGATAGGGTGAAAATGCCTTGTTGATTTATCTAAGAAATCATGTTAAGACATAGTGTCATACCTTGTCAATTAATATTTTCAGAACTTCATATGTGTGAGTACATAATTCTAATGTTAAACTTTTCATGCATTGTGATTGTTATCACAACTTATGTTTGATGTTAATGTTTTTGGCACCACAATCTTAAATGCTTAATTGCCATTAGTTGGGTCATGGAATTATTGACTTGACACATAAAAAATTATTACATGTAGTAAGATCTAGACCGTATATGTGAGCACTATTCTAATAATTCTTTTTGTGTTGCCTGCTACAGAGTAGTGGCAACATATATGGATCACTTCTCCATACTCTGTCTATCTGCATATAACACAAGTTTTCCCGATGAAAGATAGATGAGTTATTGCCGTTGAATACTTTGCAAGTTTCCTGTTGTGATATTATCAATGTTCTGTTGTTGGTGTTGTTTTTTTTTACACAAAGTTCAGATTCAGGCATATATTAATTAAATTGCCACATAAATTAATTTGAAAATGTGATTCCTAAAATCAACATTGAAAAAAGTTAAGCTGTATAAATATGAACGTTTTGAAAAGTTATTATGGAGTAATTAAAATAAAATTAGTAAATGATAATCCTTTACCATAACGATTCATCACATATTGTTGCTAAATTGTTGCATTCTGTGTCTGTGATCATTATTATTTCTATATATAAAACAATGAATATTATATGGAATGTAAAAAAGAGAATGAATAAAAGAATGATGACACAGAAGTTGATTATACAAGGTGCATTGTGAAAACAAAGGTTTCAGTTTGCTTTGTCTTTTCTTTACAGTCTACACAAAAGTTGAAAAGCCTTTTCAAGGATCCAGGTCTTGTGTCTGGTCTGTGCCAGGTTCTAAGTACTTCCCAGAATGCACAGGTAAGGAGTTGTACTTTTCTTTGTTTGTAATTTGTAAATATAATTTAGAAACTCTTCTTACATGTACCTGTTATGATAATAAATTCAGCTGTAATTGTGACCGGGGGCTGCCTAGGGGCTGGGGCTGGCTGCTGCTACACTGTGCTGGGGTTGTGGCGGCCCTTAACTGCACGTCACAACTTCTCCACTAATAACAGCAACACTGTACGGGAACCTAGACCTCCGGTAGAGCTATGCGGTACCGGTTGTTTAAGCTGTGGGGAATTAGCCGAGGTCTAAGCTGAGTCCCGATACACAATATGAAGTGTCCACCCCAAGCAGTCGGTCACGTAGTTTACTCTACTATCAGTATGTAGAGTGTGATAGTAGATATCTTTGATGAAATGAAATGAACACAAATGTTCCTAATTACTTATTCGATTTATTGATTTCATTTATGACACAGTTTAATAATATTATATTCCATACAAAGTTTCTAATAGTTCACTTTTACTAAGATATATTAAGTCCACAATGTTTCTTATCAAAATGTTTCCAAGATACTTTTAACACACTTTTACATTAATTCTAATTCCTAATTTTAAAAGTTCTTATTTCTTAATTCTTAATTCTGTCACCCTAAAGATTCTAATTCTTCATACTTAATTCTTAATTCTTAATTCTCAATTCTTCCTTCTTAACTTATTTTTGTCTCTTGATATATAATTCTCAGGTATTATTAATTTAAATAATCAATTGATTAACCAATAAAAATTGAAAAATATTGACCAATGAAAAATAATAAAAAACATTAACCAATGGAAAATATAAAAGTATTACATGATGCTTAATCTGGATAAAAATTATCTTATGAAAAAAGGTATAAAACATATCCTGTAAATTACATAATTTCCTTATAGCATTAATTGCTAAAAGCTACAAAGTATTATAAATGAATAATACCTAAACCAAAAGGTGTTGATAAGAGTAAAAGATTTCTAAAAGTGAAATAATCTTCTTAAGTGTCAAAAAGACTGACATATGTGATATTTAAGTATTAAGATAAACTTGCTAAAAATATGCCTTATGGCTTTTTACACCTAAACTGTGAGTAAGTTAATTAACAATATTATGATTTCAAAACATTATATTATATCTGAAAATAAAGCATTATCATAAAACATTATAATAGATTACATACACACTCACATTCATACATGAAAATATTATTATTATTTACATTTTCTTTTTGTCATTTTATAATTTTATTATTTTTACTTATTTTATTTACATAAAAAACTGGGGTCAAATATGCCCTTGGTGGCAGTACCCCCCTCCTTTATAAAGTTCGTCCCCGAACTTAAAGCAATTAATCAATATATACATAATATTTACAATACTTTACAATAATATTCTTATGCACATTCAGCAATTATTTAGAAATATTCATATGAACGTACAGAAGCACAAAATTCAATATGATGACTGAGTTTCTAAAGTTCTTTATAATATTCATTTACACACTAATGTTTTTGTTTCCCACCATTGATACACTGTCAGTTGTTCACAATAACACAATAATTCTGGAATATTTTGACTGCTGTAATTGTTAGTTTCTGTGGAGTGCAAATTTTATTAGTACATGACTTACATACACCGTTTTACATGTGACCAAATTTTTTTTTTATATAGACTTCAGTATAGTAAAGTAAAACCAAAATTCATTAAATACAAAAATAATTTATACAATATGCCTCATAGTTATCCATTCTTTAAAGTTGCACTGTTCAAGCAGCAATTTAAGGGTTAAGGCCCGGCCACTGTATAACTCACAAGTGCTCTAACTTAAGAATGGGTTACCTTTAAAACTCCCGAAAAAATAATTCTTTATTATATCAACATAGATGGAATATTTCCCAAAAGAAAAAATATTTTACCATTGAAATACATTCATGACATTCATTTAGTCAAATATGGTTTTAGCTAATGTCAGATATAATAAAGGTTGGGTTGATTAAATATGTCTGCAGTCATATATTAATCTTAGCACTATAAAACACCTAAGAATAGGTTAATAAAATACCTTTAAAATATCTAAGATCAGTCCACCTTATGAAGAGTCCCTTTATTTCTTACAATTCCCAACAATTTTTTATTCCTTATTTTTATGCCCCCGCCATGTAATGGCCGGGGCATATAGTGTTACCCTGTTCCGTCCTTCCGTCCTTCCGTCCTTCCGTCATTCCGTCATTCCGTCATTCTGTCATTCCGTCATCATCAGTTTCCGTTCATTATCTTAGTAACGGTTGCACACATTCAACTCAAATTTGACATATGGATATGTCATGAGAAAATACAGGTCAAGTTCGAATTTGGTCATGGTTCGATGATTTTTGGCAGAGTTATGCCCCTTTTACTTTAAAATAAAATGAAATTTTCAGTTTCCGTTCATTATCTCCCCAACGGTACAACACATTCAACTCAAACTTGACATATGGATATGTCATGAAAAAATACAGGTCAAGTTCAAATTTGGTCATGGTTCGATGATTTTTGGCAGAGTTATGCCCCTTTCACTTTGAAATAATATGAAATTTTCAGTTTCCGTTCATTATCTCCCCAACGGTACAACACATTCAACTCAAATTTGACATATGGATATATCATGAGAAAATACAGGTCAAGTTTGAATTTGGTCATGGTTCGATGATTTTTGGCAGAGTTATGCCCCTTTCACTTTGAAAATAATATGAAATTTTCAGTTTCTGTTTATTGTCTCCCCAACGGTACAACACATTCAACTCAAATTTGACATATGGATATGTTTTTGGAATGCCCAGGCCAAGTTTGAATTTGGTCATGGTTCAATGATTTTTGGCAGAGTAATGCCCCTTTCACTTTGAAAATAATATGAAATTTACAGTTTCTGTTCATTATCTACCCAACAGTGTTACATATTAAACTCAAATTTGACATATGGATATGTCAAAGGAAGGCGCAGGCCAAGTTTAAATTTGGTCATGGTTCGATGATTTTTGGCAGAGTTATGTCCCTTTCACTTTGAAAATAATATAGATACATCTTAGGAATAAGCAGTTTAAGTTTGAATTTGGTCGTGGTTCAATGATTTTGGACAAACTTATCTTTCTTGAATGTTGGAAAAAAATTGAACTTTCAGTTTCAGCACTCATACTTTTGTGGAAATGTATGTAGCCATTATTTTGGCTACAAATATGAAATATGCTTTTTTCAAAAGGTTAAGACTGAATAATTTCAGTGCCTTGAACATTGTATGAAAATGGTTTGTGTTAACATTGAAAAGTTTTAAGGGCTTTGAACTTAAAATTAAAAAAATAATTTGTGCAAACAAATTTGGAACTAAATATTATAACATCTGAAATTTTGGCTGCATGCGGGGGCATCCGTGGCATGATGACACATTTCTAGTTTTATATATATATATATATATATATATATATATTTTTTTTTTTAATACATGTAGTTGTTAGCTGGTATGTTTACAGAACATATTTTTCATAATTCATCTTTAGATCTGCTAGAAACTGGTAATAACATCCTGGTGGGACTTTATCAAGATTTTGCCATTGTGGTACTATGTTTGGATTTTTAAAATTTACTAAGCACTGAATTTCATCATTTTGGTTAATTGATATTTCACTTATGTTGTTTGTCCCCCAGGATAAGTAATAGCCCTTGTGTGGTTTATGTGAGGTACCATTGTATTTACTTTGTATATGCTCTAATTTGATTTCTAATTGTTTCCTTTTTGTCCAGTCTTCTAATTCAACTATAAACTTTCTTGCTAAATAACATGCTGTATATATGGTTTGAATTTCAGGTGTTTCATTGCCTTTTTGAACTAGGAAATAGTGGACTCCATAGATGATTTTGATTCCCACAAGTCTTTTGTTTTCTTTATCATTTTTATCTTTTGCTAATGAATTTATATTTGTTTGAGTTTCTGTTGATTCTTTAAAAAATTTGTGGCCTTGTTGAAGAGGTTTCTTTCTTCGTTTACCTGACATGGTTTTGTTTGCATGAAATTCTCTTATTAATTGATTTGGAACTTTACAATCATAGTGCCATTCAGTGCTGTTGTTATTGAACTTAATTTTATAGTACAGTGCTCCATTGCTACGGTTTGATGATAGTATTGCTTTAATTTCTTCAATTTTGAATGTTTTACAGATTCCTTTTCTACATTCTATACATTTGGATTTTACTTCTGATTTCTGGTTTACAGCATCATGTAAATTTTGTTTTTGCGCTTCATGTCTGTTCTGATTTTGGTTCACCATTTTTGGCTTCTTATTTGATATGTCTGATCTTATTGTCACATTTTTCTGTTCATGGTTTGATTTATCATTCTTATCTAGTCTTCTTCTTTGTGTTTGGCATTTGTTTTTATTATCATTTATTTGTTTCTTCTGTCTTTCATTCTTATTTCTATGCATGTTATGTTTTTCTTTATTTGGCTTTTGTCTTTCACTATCTTCCTTTCTTGTATCCTTTTTGGCTTCTTGCCTCTGCTGATTTGTATCTCTACTTGTTTGCTCTTCTATATTTCTTTTCTGTGGTATATTATTTTCTTTTCTTTTATTCTTACAATTTCTGTTGGCATCTTGCCATGGTGCAGTCTCAGTTCCTTTTGTTCTAACTCTGTTACTATTGTTATTTTATCTCTTGATTGCTTACTTCTTTCATTATTTACAAACTTGAGTTTGCCTATCATTTTTGCCTATTGTCTTACATTATTCTGGTTACTTTCATTATTTCTTACATTTCTGGATTTATTGATATAGTTATCCTAATTCGACTGGGTTCCATCAGGATCTCTCTGGATAAGCTACATTTCTTGATTCTCGGTTCGTGGTGAATTGGTAATCTGTTTATCAAGGTAAATAGTATGGTATTAAGTCTCATGGCATCCCAATGATTTAAACTCTTGTTGGTCTTCCGATGTCGTAATCTGTAAGAGTGTAGTTGGTCCAATCATAGAATTAATATGGGTCCACGCATCTTTCTATGTAACTTTGTGCTTTCTCCAGGTGGATACTTTAGTACAATAACCAAATCTCCTCAGTCAATGTCTATATTCAGGATGCTTTGCTGTAATTTGATTCATGTGTAATTTGTACTTTTCTTGGGCTGCTGAAATATTTTTCGGTTGGCTAATTTCCTCCACGATTTCCAGATTTTGAAGTATTTGCCACAGATGTACTCTGTAATTTGTGGCACGATTGATCTTTAGCTGCAGCACTGTGCTCCATCGGTAACGAGCATTTCTCATCATAGGAAGAAAGAAGGGCTTTAAAGTCGTTGACTGTGTTGCTGGTAGATTCTGTAAGTCCCTTATTATTAACCAGGTAAAAAGTCTGTACCACTCACTTGTTGATCCTTGAATAAGCTTCTGAAGCTTTGAGATGTAGGAGTTTCTTGGAACTTCCAAACCAATTCCATTGTCAATTGGAGATAAGCATTTTAAAAGTTGTTGATGTATAATAGCTCTGATAAAGCCTTTACACAAGGTTTGACATGAAAGTTCTTTCCTCTGTCGCATAAGTAGACTTCTTGGTGGGCATCATTATATCTCGAGCATGGATTTCTAAATCAGTACACTTTAATGTCGATTCACATGTTTTGCGTTCGTAAGGAAAGCATATCTGCCATATTAGAATAAGCTGTCAACTACTGCAATATTGTTTATATTGGCCTTGTGTGGTAGGAAAGTCACTTCAGGATGTCCATCCATCTATGAAAATGTCATCAATGAGGCTGTGTTGTCAATGGAGGCACGCTTGGAGTTGAAGAGCTCTTTAGACAGTTGAATACTTTACAAGTCTTACATAGTTGATCTTATGTTTTCATACATTGCAGGCCAGTAGTATTTGTTAACGAAGTGAGATGCATATGTTCTTTCAATCTTGATTGACCGCTCTGCAATCAGTCCTGATACTGTTTAGATAACCCTATGCTCGTAAAGTTTAGGAATTGGCGATCGCTTGACAAGCGTTCCTCTGGCAGCACTTGTTTCACGTTCTGGAGTATAAGTGAATGTAGGATCTTGTCGACCAGTTCTAATTGTAGGTGCTGCAACTATTGTTCTGAGCTTTTGCTGATCCTCCGGGAACACTAACATTGCAGATAGTTGTATATGTTTTGAAGGTCGGACTTTCCAGTGAGTGCTTAGCCTAGAGTCTATGAATGCCTTCTTACACGGATCCTGGCTTGTTCTGATTGTTAAAGAGCTGCTATAATCTGTCTCTTCATCTTCACAGGTAAGCAAGTGTCACGCCTAGTGTTTTTTGTTTTCCTCAGTAGTGAACTAATGTGGTCGGATCAAGTCACTAGAGGTCTGCTGTGGGTTGAATTTTGCTGAACGTTGTCTTTGATAAGAAATACGGCTATTTGCGAATTTGTTAAGCTGCTGATGGATGGATGATATCGAATTGGTAACCTGAAGAGATATCAACGGACCATGGCGACTTGAAGTCCTATGATTTCTGAGAATTTACAGAGACGTTGTCAGCCTGTACCGTAAATTTCCGTCCAGCACGGTAGTGTCTAAAATGTTGTTTCCATTCAACAGCGCCAGTCCTTGCCTTATAGTTATATGCCAACACGTAGTTCATTAGTCTGCAGGTCTTTCTCCGAAGCAGATTGGTGTCTTTCATCATGCATTGGAGAATACATATCAATTGAATAATTGACGATCCTAACCGCGAGAATAAAATCCTTTTGTGTGAAGTCTGGGTAATCTTAATAAGGTTGCTGATATTAGTTTCTGTTTTTAATAATTGATAAGGCAATTTTAACATCAGTCAATTAAATATTCACATCCTTCTTGTAACAATTTGTCAGAGGTTTGCTATTTGGATAGTTCATCACAAGATTTTCTGTAATATAAATATTCTATGTATTGTTTACTTGTTTAGCATTCTTAGGTTAGTTGCATTCTTTGATATTTATTGTATTTTCAGGTAGCATTTCATTCATCTTTTGTAACATATTGTCCTAAATATTCACTATTAGTTTCAAATTTGCAACTTTTGGGATGTAATTTTAATTGCTGATGCTTAGACTGTGAAAACTAGATTTAAATGGGTGTCAATGTTCATCCAAGAGTCATGTGAAAATTACAAAACATAACAATGGGTAATGATCAAGAGAATTTGATAGTCAGTGCGAAGCGACTTTATCATGGAGACTTGATTGGAATGTCATTGGAGCATATTACAGTCGAGATGGAGCATATTTAAATTGATAAAATTCTGGTCCTGTAATGAATGACTTTGGTTTGGGTTGAATCGTGTAGTTGGTACCCTGCCAAAATCCTGAACGTAAATCTAGTGTAAAAACATGGAGCTTTGCTTGCAAGGTATCAAATACAACATTCATGTCGGAATGGGAATGAACTGGTTCGGATTACTGATTCAGCTTTCGGTAATTCAAGCAAAACGATTCATTATTTGGCTTCTTTAACTAAGATAACTGGACTGTGCATGGGAATTACTTTCTTCGAATTGCCTGTCTTCCTTTCTTTTGATCAGATTTCTGTAGATTTTTTTTCTCTGTGGTCTGTCTATTAGGACATGAATGGATTGGTTAGAGTTTCCGGTAAATAATGTGTTTTCATAGCAGAATTTGTCTCCCATAGAATTCTGAATAAATCTTTGCGAATGATGTCACGATTTTGTCAGAAATTGTATAATTATAGTTGCTTTTGTTCTTGTAAGTTTCATGGTTCAATGTCTATTCTAATTTTCCTAGTGTTTCATAAATTTAAAAGTTATTTTGATTCCTGTACACATTAAGTTGGAAATGTTTGCTGAATTTTGTATCTTTGAGCACTGATATTCGAACTTTTGATTTGTCTATCACGAATTTTGCTAGTTTTTGGTCTTTAGCGTAAAACATACTGGAACATGGTTGGAATTGATAATCATAACATTTTTTAGAATTACATTTGGTTCATTGTTTTGTCTCACTGCTAATTATAGATCCTGTTAGTTTCAATGTCTTGGTTAAGTAGCACTGTTAGTCAGAGTATTCTGATATTCTCACTGGTAATGGATTATTTCACTATGTGGGTTATAACTTCTTTGAATTGTTGTTGCTCAAGATGTCTGCTGAGGAATATTTTTTCTGAGTTGGCACTTCTATGTTTAAACACTGTGCTAGAATTTGGAAACACATTTTCTAATTTCACTCAAAATTGACTTTTTGAACCTTAATATTTTCTTAAAAAGTCTATTTCCAACAAAATTTGAATGTAATTTCAATACATGAAAGTTATGTGTAAAAGTTCACTCCTCCATTTAAAATGTTATATCAGATTTGACTATATACATGTCACTTTCACACAAAAATACTATCAAATAATTTGTTGAACGCATGAATTCTTTTTTATTTTGCATTTAGGTTGCAACCATGTCCAATAGATATTAATTAATACACTTATATGGCTTCAAGCTACTAAGCAAGGGGTTATTGAATGTCTCGCTATTGTGATTTTCATTATAATTTTCTCCATATTGGGTTAAAACAAACAATCCATTATCAATTGTTTATTTTGTGATCTGTTTATATTTACAATTTCCTTCAGAAAGCCACCAGTTTCCATTATTAGCAATTATAAACTTATTTAAATTGAAGAAACTCAAAAAAATGATTGTTCAATACAATAATTTGTGAAACAAAAATAACAAAAATTAGACTAAGCACATTGCAAATAATTTCACAAACTTTATTTATATGTAGTATAGACTTTATTCCTATTTTGTTACATTGTATTTTATTTAATGACCTTACAGACTCATTATTTGGTCAATATAAACAGGTTATATAAGGATGACAACAATAAATTGCAACACACCAACATCAATCTATAATAGTCTAAGTGGTCTTTGGGCTCCGTCACCTCACGTAAACTGCTGCCACTGCGTAGGACCAAATGTGTGAAGTCCTGTTTTCTAAGTGCCGATCATTTCAATGATTTTGTGTTTTTAATACATCTGTATTGTTCCCTCTATAAATCACAAATCTGTCCAAAGATCTTCTAGCATTTCACTGAGTACCGGCTATTCGCCACCACTGTGACCGGGGGCGCTAGGGGCTGGGCTGGCTGCTGCTTCAATGTGCTGGGGTTGTTGCGGCCATAATCACGTCACAATTCTCCACTACATAAAGCAACACGTTATCCGGGACTAGACCTCGGTAAAGAAGCTAATTGGCGGTACCGGTTGTTTAAGCTGTGGGGAATTAGCCGAGGTCTATACTGAGTCCCGATACACAATATGAAATGTGTCCACCCCAAGCAGTCGGTCAGTAGTTTACTTAAACTATCAGTATGTAGTAGTGTGATAGTAGATATTTGATTGAAATGAAATGAACCTAAAGTGTCCTAATTACTTATTTCGATTTTATTGATTTATATTATGACACGTTTAAAATAATAATTTATATTCCAATACAAAGTTTCTAATAGTTCACTCGTTTACCTAAGATATATTAAGTCACAATGTTTCTTATCAAATGTTTCCAAGATACTTTTAACGACATCTTTTACTTAATTCTAAATTCCTATTTAAAAGTTTATTGTTAATTCTTAATTCTGTAACCGCTAAAGATTCTAATTCTTCATACTTAATCTTAATTCATTATTCTCAATTCTCTTCTTAGATTATTTTTGCTCTTGGATATATAATTCTCAGGTATTTATTAATTTAATCATCAATTGATTAACCTAATAATTGAAAATATTTGACCAATGAAAAATAAATAAAACATTAACGCAATGGAAATATAAAGTATTAATGATCTAACTGGATAAAATTACTCTTATATGAAAAGGTATAAAGACATATCCTGTAAATTACATAATTCCTGTATGCATTGAATTGCTAAATAGCTACAAAGTATTATAAATGATATAATACTGTAAACACAGGTGTTGATAAGAGTAAAAGGAATTTCTAAAGTGAAATAATCTTCTTAGTTGTCAAATACTAGACATGTGTGAATATTTAATGTATTAAGAGAAACGTGCTACTAAAATATGCCTTTGGCTTTTTACACTAATCTGTGAGTAAGATAATTAACAATATGATTCACACATTATATTATTCTGAAAATAAAGCATTATATAAAAAAGTGGTGGAGGAGGAGGGTGATGGAGTGGGAGCGGGGGAGTACAAACACATTGAGCAGGGAAAATATTATTATTATTTACATTTTCTTTTTGTATTTTTCTAATTTTATATTTTACTTATTTTAGTTACACTAAAAAACTGGGTCAATAATGCCCATTGGTGGCAGTAATAGATAAATATATTTGTTGTTATTGATAAATAATTTTCCTGTTGTTATATGATAAATATAATTTTGTCTTTATGATAAATAATTTTGCCTGTATGGATAAATAATAATTCATCTGTATGATAAGTATTCACTCATTTATTAATAATTATGCCCTGTTATATAATATTTTACTATTTGATTTAATTTCCCCTTTTATAAATTTTTTTCCTCTGTTATGATAGCTCATTTGCTGTTAATGATTATTCTCTTGCTTAACTATTATTATTCATTTTGCCAAATATTATTTCATGTTGTATTATATATTTTATTGCCTTAATAATTTATTTTACTTTGTGATAACTAATTTATCAGGAACAACTTTTTATTTACCCGTTATAATTTTCACTTTGAATAGGTACGTCAATATGCTGCCATCTTGCTGCGAAAGAAGATACTTAAAGGCAAGCAATGGGCTGCCCTTCAAGGAGACATTGCCCCAACGTGAGTTTTTGTTATCTGATATGTTTGTATTGAATATTTACCAATACAGGGTCTTGAAAACTTGAAAACCTATATTGTGGATATCTTTAGTGGATTAAAGTGGGGTTGTTTTTTTTTGGAGAAAATATTTACATTGTTAATAATAGTAGAAAATCAGATTGTCTTAGAATATGAAATGATAATTTGATGTTTGTAGCTTTTCTTAATCTTATTACATAGTTAACAAAACAAATCATTAAATCTGTATTGCTTTCTTGTTTCCAGGATCAGAGAAAATATATTACAGTTGATGCTACGAGAGCCTGAGTAAGTTTAGTATAGATCTTGTTTCATATTCCGGGGTATGTCCAAACTAAAATAATGTATGTAATTGATTGTCTATATTTTCAACAATAATTATATCAAGGTTGTTCAATTAAATTTTAGATAAATTTTGCTATTTGGAACTTAAATTGTGTTGGACAAAAATCTATTTGAGATTTTGTGTAAGCTTTATTAATGTTTAAAGGTAGTAATATACTGATTTGTAGGAAAGATGAGTTGCGTCGATAGCTATAGCCCAGGTGATAGCTAGTGGCAGCGAACTACTTGCATCCATAACAGCTTGGCCATTTATTATGTCTTCAATTACAATGTGAAAAGTGAGGTGCCAACACAGGGAGGTATAAAAAAAGAAAAAAAATTTTTCGTTATTATTTTTAAAAATAATGAAGCTAGATTTACATCCATTGCTTTTGAGCATACACATATAAATATTTTGATATAAAATGTATAAAATGGGTTTCGATAAGTCAGATTCTTAAGGAGTGCTGAATATAAAGTGTAATCTAGCATTGAACATAAATAACAGAAATGCACCAGTCTTGGCTAAGCATGCTTCATGGCCACCATATTATCCCCAAAAGTGAAGTCCAGTGGAGTTATAATTATTGCTCTAAATATCCTTGACATATCAGTCATCACTTGCATTACGTTGTTCTCCAGGCGGAGTTATATATATTATGTTATTTATTTATATTTAGTTTTGAAATGGATTTTTTTTTCAAATAGATTAGTGAGGGCAAATCTTCAATAACCGTCATAATTGGTCTGAATATAGGGAAGATGGAGCGGGGAGTAAAAATGGGCTTAGTATCAGATTGTACTTAGTAGCAAAATTAAAAATATGTTTCATTGAAATTTTCTTATATTAATTTAACTTTAATTACAAAGTGTTGTATTGTTAATACGTAGATTTTATCTCACATGGTTCTATTATAATGGCAATTATTTAGTTATGTGGCATGTAATGTAGTACTTCTGTAGCTTCCGGCCTGCTGAACAGTCAACCCCAAACTGTGATATGGTTAACAATATGATATTCTAGATATCCTAGGTGACATCAGAGTCAGCTTGCTCCATTCTATGCATCAAAGCCTTTGTCTAAGTATTTTTATTAGGAGATGATGCTTAAAGCTAGCAAAAATTGTTTCAACAAACCTCAAGTAAAAGAACTTGATTCTCGTAGATCAGGTATGAACTCATATTGAAAGTTATTAGTTTAAGCTATATGTTGATTATCCAAAGGTACTAATGAAGAATCTTCTTGGATTCACATAGATTTATTAAGTGATATCATGTCTGCAGGAATTGTGTAATTGACTGGATCTTCTTTGGATTCAATTACCTCATCAGATAGGAGAATTATGCATAATTTTGAAGAAATAATGCTAAAGGTTTGCTGTTACTGGCAATTATAATTATTATATATTTATTTATTTATATTTAGTTTTTGAAATGGATTTTTTTTTTCAAAATTAGAGAAAAGTGTTAGTGAGGGCAATCTTGAAATGAGGGCCTTTGGATTTGGATCAGTTTATTACTGTTTCAAGTAACGTTCGTGTTACAAAATACAAAATCAGACAGTTGACAGTATAGAGTCTGGTCATGTTGCATGGAACTGGTGGGTAAGTTTCAACATGATAATAGTGGCACATGTCAGTTCATGTTTGTGTTAGATTTCTATAGTTAATAGCTGTTGTTCAGTTATAAAACATTATTATAAAACATTATTTAAATTCTGATTTTATTACAGGAGAAGGCTTGTTAAGCATTTGAAGTTTTTGATGAAATGTTTAGAGTGTGAAAGTTGTTTATATATTACACACATCTTCAAGTCCACAGTGCTCTTTGTTTGAGGTAATTTAATGTTTCATAGTTTTTCTATGGTGTTAACATAGTGGGACAATGTCTTAAAGGTAAAAGTCTAATAATTGTAAAAGCGTTTCCTTAGAATTCAATTTTTCAAAATTTATATTGAAATATTTCACTATAGAGGATGACAGTCATGAAAATGGTTAAACAGCATTTTGAAAGGTTCATTTGGCCACTTTTACTCAATGTTCACAGATCGCCTTTCTTATAAGCTTAAAAAAACAAATTATGAATTATGAGGAAATTTAGTAACAAAAAAAAATATCCTAATATACAAATATTAGTACTTTATTACAACGTCTAATTGTTATTATATTTTTTAACGATTGCGCCCAAATACAATTAAGATGATAACTTCGGGTAAGGGGATGTATTTATCTTTTCATAACAAAACTTCGAAAAGGTAAACTAGGTTATGATTATTACTTGTGAATCAGTAACTTACTTTAGCAGTGATAACATTTTTTCTTTGCCACCACTATAAAACTAAGCATGGTGTTTTCAATTTTAAATTAACTTAAACGTTCACAAATTAAAAGCAGGTCAAGTTCAATATACAAGTTAAGTAATATAAAGGTAACAAAATTCTATAAGATGTGTGAAAAACTACTTTCATAATTCAATCTGATCAATGTTCATATCAGATTATGGTATGCTTCATATTATTGTGAAATATATTTGATAGTTGTAATATTTATACTATATATTGACTGTTTTAATTGTGTGCAGCAAATTAATTATGAATCAGTTGGTACTAACTTATATGAGTGTAATGTTCCCGTGATGTGCGGATACTATGATTGAACGAAGATGATGACGAGGAAGATGACGTTGAAAGTCAGAGCTGCACAGATAAGCCACAGGTATGGCTGTTATGTCTCCAAACACTTGATGGTGATTTGTATGAGTGGCAAAGCTTAGTCACTTGATTTGTTTTGTAGCGAGTGGGGTGCGCAAAGCTAGCTCATTTGATTTGGTGCTTTGTAGCGTGGGTGTCAAGCTTAGCTCGATAGAAAAGCAGTGTGTTTGGTAAACCCAGTCCTTTATATAATTGTATTATAAATTTGCTGATTAAGATTTTGGATATGTAACCAAACTTTACATGATGTTTTATGACATGTTGGGTCCATGTTTATTTGCATTAAAGTTATTGAGCAGTTTTCTTTACAAAATAGATTTAATACACTGTGAAGAACTTTGGGATAACGCATCATTTTGGCTTAATCTTTACAGCTTGTTTTATCTTGTTGTTGGTGAGTAAATTGCAGTAAACAAGAGTTTAATGGTGTATGTTTTCTGTTTTAGGTTCACACTAGGGCGATGCATCTTCCACAAAAAGTTATACTCCTCCTGTGTATTAACTGTGTGTAACTGGTATATAGTTCATTTAATGAGATTTAGAAAAGAAGATAGAGGTAAAACTTTATTTTCAAAATATGGAAAACTTACTATGAACCAAGGCATTTACTAATATATTAATAATTGTTGAAAAAAAAGATTAATTAAATACATAAACATTTGCGCCTTAAATAGAATAACATATTACAGTTGACAAAAAAAACTGTTTTTTTTAGAAATGGTAAATGAAATTCTGTTTCTTAACCAAGATTAATGATTTTTTAGTAGTGTGAATGAGCGTTGTGCATACATGTTGTATATTTATTAGATTGATGGGTGCGAGCCATCTTGTTAGAGGAGAAACCAGAAAGGAGGAAAGCAGGCTTTTATTGATGGCATTGTGGGGAGGATGTTCTGACTTTATAAAAAACAGTAAATAAATTTTAAAATTGGTATAAAAACAAAGAAATATTCTTTAGTTTCCAAGGTTTATGTCTGATTTGGTGTCACTGAGATATTCCATTACGAAAGTTTGTTGTGATTGGCCAAATCTAATTAGTGGCATGCTACAAAATCTTGTATTTGTTGAATTGTTATCTTACGAGTGCTATAAGTGTGATGAAATATGATAAATTGCTAGTGTATTCATTACTTATTATTTTTGAATAAAACAAATAAAAATTACAAGGTATTTCCATTGAGTGTTGTCTGTAAATAAAATATCTGATTAATACAAGTAATGGAATATGTTTCGGATTAAACTAGGAAATGATTATAGACTAAATTTATCAAATGTGGGCTTGCAGTTCATTGACTGATTTAGTTTCACTTTGCCATCAACACAGAAGAAAATTGTGCAGAGCATTAAATATCATAATCTATTTATTTTTGAGAGCATAAATTATTTATTTTGAAAATTATATTATTTATAAAGACTGTAGAAGTTTGGAAAATTTATACTTGTTAAAATGTTAATCTTGTATATTTAGTCCATGCTGAGATGTGTTACAATGTGTATGTCCAAGGTCTGAGTATCAGATAGCAGATTAGAAAATGGTGCTTATGTATCGCTATAGGACTGTTTTCTGAACATTTTCAGGAAGTAGCTCTCCTACTTTAATATTCACAGACATTGAAAATAGTATTTTAAGTATAGACTGTTCAGATTGAAATTTTATTAGTTGTTTCTACTTGGAATGAAAAGCAGTCAAGATATTGTTTTTCTTAGAATAAAAGAGAAAGGAAATATCTTGAATTAACTTAGATGGTTGATGAATTCACGATGTTTTATAGATAATTTGAGAAATTGTTTTAAAACAAAAGAAACATTTAAGATTTATTTTTTCATTTTTAGTTAACATTTGTTTGAATTTTAGTTTTAAAGAATAATGGGACTATATTAAACAATTGTTTTGGTAAATAAACAGCAGCTGCTCAGGTCGAATGCATTATATGACAGTGTTTAATATATTACGGCCATATAACCTGTGAGAATTATTTATAAATGAATTTATATATTGCGAATTGAGAAAAAATGAGATTTTCTTCATGAATGAAGCAGCCTTTATATAAAGTACGATATACAATTGAAGTTATTACAAATTGCAGTAATTAATTATACGGACGTTTGAAAAAAGGACGTATTATGTGGAACGCCTCCTGGAAGGCGGCGTCCAATTTGTGCCGACATATCTCTCAATGATGGAGGGATTTTTAATGAATTCATATTAATGTTCACCCTAATGAGGAGAAAGTAGATCCGCGATCATGAACCGAGGTCTCTAGGTCAAAGGTAATGGTACACTTAGAGCCATTTGAAAAATGCTTGTCCGGAGCAAAACTTCCAAATGTATAGAGGGATTTCAATATTCTTGCAATAATGTTCACCATTGTGAGGCGGAGTGTCGCGTGCAAGTTCGTCTTGCGGCGTGCAGGTAGGTACACATAGAGGTCAAAGTTCAGATCAAAAATATGAAGAATAGTGTATATGGGACCATTTAGATCCATCATTTATTGAGGGATTGTAAACAAATGGTCATTATCAAGATATGGCTGTGATACATTATATTACATTTAGGTCAAGTATATACAAGTCAAGTCAATAAAGATGATGAAATATCTCACGGATTATTGTAAATAGAATTTAAATCAAATAGGGAGACCAAAGTTTTTACTTTGTTCATAAATGACTTTAACAAATTACTTCCCTTGTCACTTTCAATTCTAGAAAATAGAATTTAATCAAAGGGCCATGAATAATACTCTTTCTTGGACTTAGAGTATGTTCTAAAGAATGTATCATTTATTTAACATGTTATTCAATTGGTCAAGATTATTATACAGGTGAACTATGGTGTTACTGTAACTTTGGTATTTTGTCATAAAAGATATACAAGTAATTACTTAACAAATGTAAAAGTACTTTCTCATAGAATTATTAATTATATGTTATATTTCAAGTAATATCAGTTACTTCATTCAGTAGATTAAGAATTGTAATGAATATGTATTTTCCCATAGAATTAAAATCCTTAATCAGAATTTTTTAGTTATTAAATTAACAATTACAGCTCATGTTTTATACGCGCCTGATTTAAAAATGATAAAAAATATGAGAGGTGTATAGGGACGATTTAATCATCATTTATTGAGGATTGGTAAAAAATGGTCATTATAGATGACACGGCTCGTGAACAATGTAATTTAGGTAATATATGCAAGGTCAAGGTCACTCAAGAGGTGAAATATGCAGATTTGTCTGGAGCATATCTCCTACATGTATGGCAGAATTTTTATAAATACTTTATGGAAATGTTACATCCCTGATATTATTGCTCCATGTTGATCCAGTTTCCGGTCAGAAGGTCAAAGTACACTTAGAGTCATTGAAAACGTTGTCGAGAACTTGTACCATTCAATATATACTTAGCACAAATGTTCACATTGTAGAGCTGAAGTTCGCATGCACAATTCAGTATCCTTGCCGACCACAAGTAAGGTACACATCGAGTCAAAGTTAGTAAAATTTGAAGATGGTTATGAGGACGCATTGTAAGTGATCATATTATTGATGGAAATTGTAAGCACAAATGGTACTATCATGACTACAGTGTTCACATTTAATTTAGGTTAATGATTTGCAAGGTCAAGGTCCACTGAGAATGCTTAATATCCAGATGTATGTCCGAGTCATATTGTTCTCTACATGCATGGAGGAATTTTAATGTTACTGTTATAGATTGTTCGAGCTCACATGAGAGGTAGATGCCGCTGCACATAAAACAAGGTCTCTAGGATCAAAGGTGAAGGTCACAGTAGAGCTCATAGAAAAACACTTGTCTGGACATACTTCTTACAGCAAAGAGGATTGGTCATATAATTTGGCAATGTTCATCATTGTGAGGCTGCAGTTGGCCGTGCGATGAAATTCAGGTACTGCGACCAAAGGTCAAGGCACAGAAACTACATTCATGTGCTATCTTTCTATTGGATACTGTTTTTAAGGTTCATTTTTAACAACACACGTGCCAAAATAAAAACTTGCTTGCTAGAAAACCTTATCCAAATGCCAGCTCATTAGTCTAAGCTTTTTCGTAATACGGGCGTATTTTGTGACTATGGTCTTTGTATTTTATATTATGATTATGTGTATACTATTAAAAAATAAGGTTTTCAAACTTAAGGTGTGTGTGTGTGTGATTTTGAAAAAACAGATTTCGTATAAACTTTTTAGGTAGAATTTATTGTAACAATAATGTTTATAAACTTTCAGCAGGAATTAGCAGTATTGCTCGATGTGCTATCCCTCGTGTTCCAATATTTATGTAACAAGTAAGGTCGGAAGGGCGACAAAATTCGTGTCTGACGAGAAAGTTATACGTCGTTTCGGAATGTTCTGTAAAATTGGGAAAAGAATCCAGACTCTACTGCAGCAATTATGGAAATCTCATGAAGTGTGTTAGAAAACCTACTTCGCTTAGACGAAGGATAGTTGCCATCATGCAATAGGGGCAACAGTATTTACATTGATGTTAATTTTGTATTTCATGGAACAGTTTTCATGATTAATAAAAAAAGAAAAGCTTAAAGTATTCATAATTCAAACTGATATTTAATGTTTTTGATAGTAGTTGGCTTCTGTTATGGTAAGGAATAAAGACTTTGTATCTTGAACACATGTAATAATTATAGTTTATACATTTATTTGTATCTTGTGAGTTTTTTTGGACTTCCCAAGTTGTTGAATTCTGTCATGTGAACAAACTATTGAGCTAGAGGTTGATGTTTTTATCTCACTCAATTCTTCCTAACATTTCAGCAAGCGCTGCAGAGTCCTTGATCTGCCCCTACTTCCAGGAAATCATCAACCAGTTCCGAGAATATCTAGTCATTACTGAGGGCAATGAGGAAATGTTTAAACTACAAATTCAGACCATAGGTGAGGAAATTTTTTTATGATAAATTTGATTGTGATAGTAACTGATCCATGCCACCGGTATAGTGCCTGGTCATTCTGTTCAACCCTGACTAAGCTGCCTGGTCTTGTCTGCACAAGTTTTAGTAAATTTGTAGATTAATATACATGTATAGAGGGAGAGTCATTTATTCACTAAGATTGCTGTATCTATGTGGCCTAAAATACCTGGTTTTATTTTTATTTGCCCGAAAAATTTCGGGCATACAGTGTAACTTCCGAAAACCGAACACCCATAGGACTTGTCAAAAAGTTCGTATTTCAGAGGTTTCCGGAATCATTAGGTTATGAATAATGTGGACATAGTATAAGCCGAGTTAGAATATCACTGAAATGTCAAAGGAAGATGTGGCATTGTGTGATAAGTCATATATAATAGTCGTTTTAATCAGATAAAGGAATGTGAAGAAAAAGAATACATTTTATCTAACTGCAAATGCTTTTGAATTTCATCAGTTTTTAGAAATGGTTGTTAATTGGCAATAAACTTACATAATTGTCGACGCTAGTTATATGATAATTAAAAAATGAATAAAATCCCTAAAGACATTTGATGCATTACATTATTCCAACCTAATTTGTCATTTGATTAGCTAAATAGAACACTTCAATTAACTGACTGCCGTAATATTTAATTACCGCAATCATTAAACATACATTTCACAGTTTGTGATTTTTAACGCGTGTCAAATTTATACAACTGTACTGCTTAATATAGTAAATACAATCGATTAGGGAGTATTAAATCTTCTGCGCAGGGTAAACAGTCTCGGTTTACAAGTGTCATATTTCACACATTTGTGTATTCGGTTTTTGGAGATATAAATTGCATTGATTTGATCTAATATTACGAAATTACGTCCGGAATGTCAGAATTTAGAATTCCTGGAATTTCAATAGATTATTTAAATGAAAATAGAAGGGGAATAATGGGGACCCGAAATGTTCGGATTTTTAGAGAGTTTCGGATTCGATAGTTGTGATATTTTTATTCTTTCTATTGTCAGTCTGCTTAGGATTCGGAAGTTACACTGTATATGTTTCCCTGGCGTCTCGTCTGTCTGTCTCTTCAATTTTGGTCTTGTGAGAATAACTTAAAGTGTTCATTTGGGCACAGTATAATCCAAACTTCATTGATAATGTGTCCATATTAGGTAGAAGCCTATTGTTTTTGAGGTCAAAGGTCAAGTGTATTATTGCTATATGAAAATGGTTTCCGGAGCTTAATTTAATTATTTCCGACAGTTTCACATTCTAGATGATTGGTCTATATGGGTAATAATACCCTATTGATTTTGGGGTCAAAGGTGCAGGTCAAGGTTATTTTTTCCTAAACTGAAAATTGGTTTTGGTAGCAGTGAGTCAAAGTTCCATTTGAGTCAACAGTTTCAGAACTTCTAAGGATATTTGTCATTATTTGATTTGAAGACCTATTGATTTTCTGGGGTCACAAGTAGAAAGGTGCAAGGTCACGATTAGTAATTATGAAAATGGATTTCGACATAAACCTATTCATTTGGCACACAGTTTGCAAGCTTTAATGAGTGATGTCATATTTTGTAGTGACTCCTACTGATTATGGGTACAGGTCATAGAGTCATATTACTTAAACTGAAAATGGTTCCGCACATATAAGTTCTTGGTCTCATATTCAAACTTCATAGGATGATTTGTCTATGGGTAGTAGACTCTATTGAATTTTTGGGTCAAAGGTCAAAGGTCATGTCAATATTACTTCAATCTTGAAAAATGGGTTTTGCTTGGGCATAAATAAGTTCTTGCCGATATTGCACTTCATGGATGTGTATGATTAGGGTAGAAGACCTTTATTTTGGGTATAATGAAAGATCAAGGTTACTTATTCATAAAACTGGAGAAAAATGTCTTTCTTTCTGATAACTCACGTTAATCACCTACAGTGTAAATTTTATAGGATTAATCTTTATAGCATGGCTTTTCCTCATCTGTTGTAGCATTTATACTTACACGATAATACTTGGTGGTGGGTTTGAAACAACTGAACAAGTTCCTGAGGAGGTAATTACTGTATTAATAATTACTCATTGTTTTACAATGCTTATACTTATTGAAAAGTTTTGGCTATAATTGACTCCGGCTAGCGTGCTCTTGTTTATTTTTTGATGTGATCAATGTCTATTTCATTTACTTTTTGAAGTGGTTTATGATGTAAAAAATGTGAATTTTCATCAAAATTGTAACACAGTGTTTTGACTGCTGGATATTTTGCTCATGTTGTTTTGAATCATTGATTTGCCACAGTCTCAACCTTTTAGAAAAAAATATTTGAAAAAAAAAAAAAAAAAAATACTTTTTTTAGCTCACATGGGCTATAAGTGTAGGTCCTGAAAAAGTAAGATGAGTCCAAGGTGAAGAATTTTTCTTAGCTCAGACTCGTATCTCAGATATTAGATTTCAGGGCAATTGATCTACCAAATCTATGGCCGAATATGGGTGCAGTCCCTCATTCTATAATATATGTCCCCTCCCCACAGGCGAAATTCCCATTCAAAATATATAAAGACAGAAAAAATAAAAGTTATGCTGTTTTAATACAGTTAAAATCAATTTTTACAGCAATTTTGTCGTGTGGATATATTGTAATTGATGGCACGGGAAACTTTTCGTTCCAAAATGATTCACAGGAAATGAAAAAAATTCCCCCATCAACTGAAATTCCCCTGCTGAGTGTAGTGACCTACTTACCCCAAATTGGATTGAGGGACCTGAATTGATCAGAAACCAGCATAGAATGTATATTTACCAATCAATGAAATCATGAGATTTGTGAATGTTTTATAACCTTGAGACCTGCACAGGACGAGGTCACAGTTTTAATTGGTTTGGATTTCCATCAAACTTTGTCAGAATGCTCATATTTGTGCTCCCTCAGATAAGTTCAAAATTATGTCAAAAACAAAGTCACTAGGTCAAATATTATTAAAACTTTATATCATTGTAAGAATGAATATATATTAATTATGTAAATATTATTATCTTGAGCTCTTAGACTTGGGTAAATGAATAAAGACCATCATTTCTCTCCTGTTTGCTTGAACATCCATTTGCTCCAATCTAAATAGAATTCATATGGATGACTACTGGATTACAACATAGCTGAATTTTACAATGCCAGGGCTCTGCATTTTGGATGAATGGTATAGAAGACTACGAGAGAGGAATACGGGTGGGGGGCATGGATGTGAAGGGGGAGTTCTTGCAGCATCTGTATGAATGGAAATTGATGTATTCTTTAGCATTTCAACGAAAGCAGGGCCATATCAGGGCATCTTCTTCTCTTTATTTGAAATTAAAAGTTTTCTTCCTTGTGAATTTTTGATATTACCAATGGCATTATACAATAAGGTGGGCGTCTGTGGCTGAGTGCTAAAGGTTGTTCAATTCAAACCACTAGCCCCTCACTGCTTTGGGTTTGAATCTTGACAGGGATTTTGGATTCTTTCATGTGTAGAAAAATCTGGAAACAAAGTGATCCCTCGGAAGCATTAATCACAACAAAATTACATGAAAATTGCAGACTCGGTTTGATTGAGTCTGTACATAAGGGATAATGAATAAGTGCAACATCCCTCACGCGCCCTAGCACCGGCTTGAGAGATACTCAATTCTCAACACTTAATAGTGCTGGCATCAATATCCCGAAGAACCTGGAAAATATAACAGCACTGAAGTGAAAAACGGAGGAAGCTATTCAGCTTGCTTACGGAATGTTGTTGGGTTCTTTTCAGGTGCTCATACATGCCTGAAATAATGCCCGGATTTTTTCAAAATCTAAAAGAATTGTACAAATAGGTATAAAAAAAGAACTTGAGTGTAAAATGGTAATGATAAAAAATGGAAGATTATTAAGGGAACAAGGGTTTTCCCATTATGAATACTTTTTGAACAAATTTCCATTTAGAGCTGGATAATAATTAGGTTGGGGGAGGGGGGGGGGGGTATTTTTCATTTCGGAGAAGGATGGGATTTTTGTATTGAAAGATGTTTAAGATTTTCCCCAAAATACAAAAATTGTGAAAACTGAAATTTATACAAGCCTTCATAAACAGGGATGTTTACTCTTAAAAAGCATAAATAAAACCACGGAAAAAAATTTTTTAAAATTATTGAAGGTTGATTGATTTTTTCACTCTTGTGGGGTGCTTTTGATGAGATAAAAGGTTTTAGTAAATTCATTCAATCTAAATGAATTTTTTAAATTTGTTTTGAAATATTTAATCTTTAAATGGCTAACTTGTCTTTTTGATAAATTTTTAGATTGGTCTTTAATGCCCTTTCTTCCCTTTTTCCTTTCGGTTTATTTTTTTCAGTTCCCGCTTAATTTAAAATGAGAGTAATGGAGATAAGAAATTTAAAAAAATTTGTTATTGTTTTTTTCCCTAAATGAAAAAAAAATTTATTTTTGTGGAGAAAAGTAATAATTTTGATTGGGTTTTTTTAGGAAAAGTGAATTAAAAAAAATTATGGATGGGGGTTGTTTTTTTTATATGATGATTTTTACTTTAGAGGGGAAAGAAAAATATTTTTGGGAAATTTTTGTTTTTTGGGGTTGTTTAGGAAAGTAATAAAAAATTTAGCTTTGGTGTTGTTAATTTTAATTAAAATCATGGAAACCACTTGCCCTCATGTTGTTAGTTTGAATAAACCCGGGTTTTGGTTTTTTATGTGAAAACCCTATCCAGCTACTTAGGACTTTGTTGGTTAACTCATTTCCATTTGGCTTGAAATAAGCAGGGAAGGACACTGAGGTTTTCTTAAACCAAAAAAGCAAAAAACCCCCTTTTTCCTATACATGTTGGTGGGGGGGAAAAACTCGACAAAGTTCTTTATAAGGCCCCCACGATTACCTTAAAACGGATTGTTTCGATTTTCATTAAAAAACGTTTGTATTGTTTAGTTTAATCAAAATGCATTTGTCTACAAAATTTCTTATCGCTGTAATCTGGATTTTATCAATTCTAGGGGTTTTATTCAAAGTAAAAAACGGAAAAGGGGTTTTTAACCCGTGGAAAAATTCCCCGGATTATCTTTTTTGGGGTAAAAAGGGGGGTTACAATCAAAAAATGTGTGTGATAAATTGATGACCCCTGCACTTTTTTTTTTTTGACTGTTTTAAAAAAATAGAAGAAGAATATTTTGGCGACTCAAAAAAATGGTGTTTTATAGAAATAGAGGTCCCACGTTTAAACGGTATTTTTGGGTTTCTTAGCTCTTTAAAGTTTACAAAAAATTGAAGTGGGACCTTATCATTCACAATTTTAGGAAAAAATTTGACAAATATCTTTAAAATGTTCCATTTTTTGGTTGTTTGAAATAGATAAAAAAACATGCGGGGTGCCTAAAAAAGGCCCTTTTAAAATGTTAATAAAAAACAAAAAAATGAACTTTTATTTATATTTTAATTATTAATGATTGGTAGTTTGGTTTTAAAATGTATGAAAAAAATTGAAATTTTTTATGTTAAAATTTTTAAATAGGTTTTACTAATGTAAAATATATAGTTTAAAAAATTAATAAAAATGATTTTTTTTTCCTACAATTTTTTTGTCATTTAAAAGCGAATTTTTTTCAAAATTCACCGTGAATTGATTATATTCGTTTTAAAAATAAAAAAAGAATCATTTCTGAAATAATTTATAAACTAAAAATGAAAATAAAATTTATGTCTTTTAAAAAGTATTTGCTGTATTAATTTTCCCAGTCGACAGTAATATTGAGTGTAACTTTTACGTTTTTATTTATAAAATAGTTTGTCGAGCCCTTGCCCGCCATTTTGCTAACAAAACAAAACTATAGTCAGTTTTTGATCATGATGTTTATTTTTTTTACGATAGTGTTAAACCTTTTTAACCCCCCTGAGGCTGATGCAAAATCCAAAATTGAAAATTTTCCCATGTTGTTTATTAAACGCACCCAGTAATGTATTGTAGTTATTTCCCCGCAAAAGCTTCATTATCCTTTGGGGTTAAATAAGGACAAATAGAGATCGGTAGGGAATAATGAGGAGAAAAAATTTTGTTATCAAATAACATCATGTGGTGCGTTTTGGCGATCCAAAATTTTGTTTTTTGCAGTTGTAGGGCTACTGGTATTTCGATCTCCCCAAAACAGACGGGCGTTGATTTTACGGAGCATAAATGTCAGGACTAATTCACCTTTTTTGTATCCTCTTCTTTTTAAGTTTGTGTCGCCTGTGGAGTTTTTCTGAATGAAATGTATTCAGTTTTGGGGAAGGGTTTAACTCGTAAATTTTTGCCCTTTTGGGCCTCCGTATTTGTGTCGTACTTTGCTGCTGAAAGGGGGAGGGTTTCCCGATGGTTTGAAATATGGTAAAAATAGCAAGGACACAAAACTGTGAATGAAAAAAAAGAAAAACTGGGGTTTATATTGGGTAGAAGTGTCCTTGTTTTCCAGGAATGTTACATTTTTCCCAATTGAACGGGTACGGACTCTGTACAGGAGTGCTCCCTACATGAATTGCGGGCAGAGAAAAGAAAGGAAAAGTCCATAAAAGTAAAAATAGACTTTGCGGTTCTGTGAATCTCTTACAAAAGGAAGCAATCTTACGATATCTGTCCATGATATCAATTAAAATGCCTGCCGAAAAAATGAGATGAAAAAATTTTTAAAATTCAGTATTTTCAAAGGGTCGTGTCTTTAATTACGGTTTTAAAAAATTTTATGACAAAAATGGCATCCCCCCCGTGCATGTGAAGGGTAGCGGCAAAAATATTAAAGCCCGTGATTAGATTGTTTATACGGAAAAAAAACCCCAAGTATGAATTTTCCAAAAAATTCATTATGCCAAAATGCACACGGTTGCCCCCCGGGTAT
>NW_026856325.1:0-32938 GCF_026571515.1 Ruditapes philippinarum | reverse complement strand
ATTGGAAAGTATTTAAGGAATTTTTAATCGACAAAATTCATAGAAATTAAAAAGTACATTTAT
This sequence comes from Ruditapes philippinarum, assembly GCF_026571515.1. Lineage (NCBI taxonomy): Eukaryota > Metazoa > Mollusca > Bivalvia > Venerida > Veneridae > Ruditapes > Ruditapes philippinarum. Next base: position 32,875 of record NW_026856325.1, on the reverse strand, counting down.
TTCAAGGAAAGTCTATTTGCCACCGCTTCTAATTAGGATTCTATAAAATAAAGGGAAATAAATAGATATGCAAAATATTTCAACTAATAGTACACATTACTTTTATTGACATGCTGATGCATAGCGTGATTGTTGCCACTTCTGCAGAAAATTTCTTTAACACACTCCTGTACTCGCTTTACATTACATTTGAAAATGATCAATTAAGTGAAATTGAAATGTAATAATGTTTAAAAACACGCACTTATTTTTTGTAGATGAAATTTATACAAATGTTAAGCGAGTACAGGAGTGTATCTGCAGAACTAATAACAATCAGGTTATCCATGAACATGTCAAGAAAATGAACTTGCACGATTAGTTGAGATATTTTGCTTATCTAATTAGTAATGAGTGCTCACTTTTAACGTTAATTGGCTGAACAATTCTGGAGCAAAGTTGCATTTACTACGATAGGATTGCAAAATATAATGCATAGAAAATTTGCGGGTTTCATAATACATAAAACATTTTTTCGTTGCACAAGAGAAGCGCAATTAAATTGTTATTTTTCCGTTTCCAGATTTTTATTATTTGACTGTATATCATAACGTACCCTTTTCCTATAAGATCCGTGTTCTACATAACTCTACATGCAAATGTTCCCACGAGAAAAGCTAGAATGAAATTGAAACATAACTTTATTGCTCATAACGCCAACATAACGCAAAGGTTTACAAGAAGAAAACATTAAACGATTGATGCATTCATAAAATCTAACTACAAGTAGTTCCTTATTATCACCAGAGTTTTCTCTCTTAACATAATAAAATATTTCTATGAGAAAGTATATAAATTAAATGTGTAATTACTTTACTTTAATACAAGATACATTCAATTGTACAATATGTACTGTCAAACAAAGTTAATTGTATAATTTATTTGTACCAAAAGTAGATTGCGTAGTTTAAAATAATATCGTTGACTTGGCCTTTTCGTCGAAAGTTTACGACAAATTTAATTTTTATTATAAAATCATATCAACGATATGATATTTTGTAAAATCAGAACATAAAAACAATGGCGCCGATAGTACAACCTGTCGTTTAAACAGTCGTCGTAATTTTATTTTTACCTCGAATGAAGCTCACAATGATCGCATATCACCGCTGATAATCAAAAGATGATATAGTTGTATATAATTGATTTTTATATTGTCTTTAAATATATCTGTTCTTGTTTGATGAAGGCCGAATAAATATATCTTCACACAAGTGTTTTTAAAATGATACATGAAAGAAGAGTGAGAAAATTATTTTTCAGCAATTTAAATAAAATATTTCTTTGAGAAGACATTAACATTTTTGCAAGACCTCTGTAAATGATTTCAAGTAGAATAGCGAAATAGCAGAAACGGTCATTTAAGGTTTTAAAGAATTCATTGAAATCTCTGGTTTGGATTGTCCAATCATCTTTCTAAACAAATGATTTTCCATTTATCCTACTTCAAAAAATCAAAAACATGTTATTCAATATTTCACAACTAAAACGGAGGAGCAAAGGAAAACGTTATCAGATCGTAAAGGAAAGATCAAATTTTATAAAAGTATCAATCAATCAATAATTGTCCTCTAAAAAGCTATAGAGTATATACTGTTTCATAGCAAATTCTTTTTCACCTGTCATAAGTGCAAATACGGTAGAAATGTTATGGTTATATATGTTGTCTTTTCTTCCTCTTCCTCTAGTTATGTATAAAAAGAAGAAGTTGGAATAGTGGAATTCAACAAATAAAACATTTATATGGCAGTACAATGAAACTTTACTGACATTAAACACAAATGATGGTTGTTGTTTAACGTGTATTTTACGTTGCATTATCACTGTCGAGGTCATATGGCGACTTCACAGCTTTACTGTTAAATGTTGAAGGAAGACAATAGGTGCCATTCGGTTCATTATTTCCGGCACGAAAGAGCATCTGAGTAGACCGTAAGCAAGCTGGATATCTTCCGCACATGAAATAATCCATATTCCATGGTGGGATTCGAACCTACAGCGGTGATGGGGAAGTGATTTTAAATCAACGAAGTTAAAAACTAGGCCATGGACGCCCCTATTCCATAGTCGCAACTTATAACTTAACGAGCAATTTTCTAAATTTCAGCAAGACATATATCCTGGAATTCTTCTACAAATTACTGTTAATCAATGACTTTAAGTATGATCAAGTTCTTACGAATTTTATATCAGACCATTATATTGTCAATGTATACTTTTAGAGATTTCGTATTTTCTTATTACATACTTTTATCTAAAATATACTTATACACGTTTCTTATAATTGTAACTATATATTGTAAGTTACATCACACATTCAACCCAATGGAAATGGATATCAGCTAGTCTGAATTTATCATTTGTTATAACAAATATTGTCAATAATAACGTTGGATACAATTGTAATCAGAATAATTTGAAAACTATTATTAATTGTTTTTACAATTGGTTGCATTGTTTTGTAAATTCTGACATTATTTCAAAAGTAAGTTAAAAGAGGAAACCGTAGATTAAGCACGTTCGTTGTAAATATTCTGCTATTAGTACGTGTGTTAGTGCATCATCATTGTTCTTATAGCATTATATGTGTTCACATTTATTTTCATGTCTGTATTCACAACGTCAAATATCTGCCAAAATGCAAATATAAAGCGATGTCATCATTCGCTTTATGCACTTCTTACTTATTTCATCAGCTATTAAATATTTGCTACGATATGAATAACTTTTTAAAAAAAGATACTGCGAACACCTTATATAATTGGTTAAATAAATCATTTTGTTTAGTTCGTTCGCTGATGTAGCTTTATTTAAAAAATAAAAATCGGCTTGAAGGCGCAACAGAGTAACTGATGATCAGATCGTCATATGAAACATAAGGGGATCTAAATTTTAGTCAGAGTGAATCATTCATTAGTCATATATATTGTGATTTCGCCATTGTAAGCATTCGTATAGATGCAGGAAATTTATAGTTACAGATGGACACGGTAACTCCGTCCAAAATAGCGTTTTACGTCTTAATTATGCAACGTATTATTTTCAAATATTGTTATAGTTATCAGCCTATACAGGAGTAATTATGTTTATCTGAATAAAGGTTTGCGTAACATTGATCTCCTTTAACTTTATTAATTATTCTGGACTACAAATATGAAAGGATAGGTCAACGAAGGAGAACAACACTTAGTAAACGCTCTCAACAGTATCCAGGCAAATGAGGTCGTCGTGAGGCACCAAGTCGGGCAACAACAACAAAAAAACCGTGCTATGATTAATAGAAAAATGAAAGAAAATTTTATGAGACTAGTAACGAAGTTTAAATAAAAATGGCAAAACGGGAAAAACAGGGAATGGTGTAGGGCAATTGATAATAGGTTGGGGTCAAAACTGCAAATCCAGGGAGAGGAAATACTGTTAACGGAAATACAAATAGGACGGGGTGACACAGAAACACAAGTGGTATTACATATAAATCATTAACACAATATACATGTACATTAAATAAACCTAACGGAACGGACAATAGCACAATTACTAATAGGAACTATTTATATGTTAAATATGCACCGAACTTCACTCTGAGTCCCAAAATAAGACGAGACAGTGTCAATAAATGATTCCCTGCTAAGCGAAATTACAACAGTTGCTTTGGTTACTAAAAGTTTAAAGCACAATAAGTAAAGCACGTAAATGGGTGTGAAAGGGAAAATGAACTAAAGCTGCATTTCATTATTGTAATAAATATCTGGAAAAAATATCCCTCGAAAGCATTAAAACAGCTTAATTACATGAACATTTCAGACAAGGTTTGATTGAATCTATGCATGAGTTATAATGAAAAAAGTGCAACATCCTTCACGCCCCCTAGCACCGGCTTGAAAGGAACTCTGTTCTCACACTTAAATGTGCTGGACTCAATGATCATAAAGGACCAGAAAAATATAACAACACTGAAGTTAAATACAGGAGACTTGACAAGAGGGTTGCATATAAATTTGCACATCTCCTTTTGTCTGAATCATTATGTCATTGTGAAAATAATTGTTTAACCTGTAAATATACCGGTATAACGTATATTTGAGACACATACCTTTATAAATGTATAAAATGTTTCGCACGAGAAAAGAATTGTCTGATATTGAAACATAATTTTATGACTCTAACGCCAAAATAGCGAAAGTCTTTTCAAGAATTCATAAAATTATTGATGCATTTTATAACACTATGGTTTTATCTTTTTTCCCTTAATAGTATCTTTTGAATACAGCGTAAACATTAATCAAAATCACAATAAGTCTAGTTAATTTACACCATTTAGAATAACGCAAAATGGAGTTCCCAAAGAACGCCGAAAACAACAAAATTAAAACGAATGTTACAGGCTAGGTTTGATTGAGCGTGTTAATGGAAATTAAATTAGCATCTTTACATAAGCAACGATATTACTAATTTCATCAATTTTAACAGAAGTAATTATGTCCAGCTGATTATTGGAGTACCTTTGTAATGAATGCTCTTCTGTCAGTTGGCTGAATTATTCTGGACCCAAGTTAAATTTTACTACTATAGGCTTATCACTAGGATTACATATAACTTTATGTGTTTCATTATTAATACCTAAATCATTTTTAATTGCACCAGAGTAGAACGAACACAATTTCTAGATTTTCCGACTTTATGTTATTAACACATTGTTTGCCTTTAAGTTACAACACGTGTTCTTCGTATGTCTACAATGCTACAAAATGTTTCCCACGAGAAAAGGCTAGAATGACCTTGAAATCATGACGCTAGAAAAAGTAAATGTTTACAAGAAGAAAACATAATATAATAAATGCATTCACTCTACAGATTACTACCAACACGGTTTCCTCTCTTAACATGATTATATCTTCTGCTGACAAAAAAGAGTTTACATTAATTAAGAAAACCAACTCGACAGTGAATGAAAATAAACACACTACATCTGATAATGTTATTCCAGTAAGAGGGTTGTTTACTTAATTTCAAATATATTGTTGTCTTATTTTTCTTCTCCCGAAGTTGATAAAACTACAATTTACATATCAGTGGTCAATAAATCCGTTTTCCTTGTAATGTCATTCACTGGCAATGAATAATATCAATGCAATAATTTATTTCAAGATCTTGTCTATGTCAATGCCATATACTATCAAAGTATTTAAATGCTATAAAACATTTTTTAACTTACTATAAAATGATATCAATGTCATATATTTCTAACAACTCTGTAACGCCGCCCTTTGGGGTCCGACGCACTTTGGGGTCTGACCCTCTCAGTGCGTTACATTTCGCATCGCACTTTAGGGTCCAACGCACTTTGGGCTCAAAATCGAGAAATTGGCCCCCAAGTGCGGTAATATGCTACATATCAACGCACTTTGGGTTTCATAGTTCTGAAGGTTTCAACTGAGTTCTGCTTAAATACTGAGTACTGACTCATTTCCGATCTTAGACATTGAATTATTTGAGGAAGAGTTGAAGATGACTGTTGATACTCTGTTTGATGCTTATATGATAAAAGTTGCAATAATTTTACCACTTGAAATATCTGAAAATTGTGTCCATATAACAAAGAACTCTAGTACATAAATTGTGAATGTATTCCCAAAATTAAAAGATGCTGCGAAAATATTTTGTTCTGTTAGTCATTTACTTGATAACTTTTGGTTTTAATGTTGAGCCCTTTTAAATATGATGGGCATGAAATAAAATGCAGTTAAAGTTGTTTCCAAACTATAAATATACTCTATTGCAATGTTCTGGTGAAATATCAAGTTTTTCGATCGGACTATGAATAGTGATTTTTACAAATACGTTATTAAGCTTATCAACAAACTTAAGTTATTTTGTAAGCTCCGTAACAACTGTTCGCAAGAGGCTTCTTTAATGGGAAATCTTACATACTTCTTTAGAAAGGCCAAAAATGAAGTTTATAATGTTTAAATAATCGTATCAGAGAAATGTAAGATGCTTGTTACCTGAATAAAGTAGTTATAAATGTGAAATGACTTGTCATAAAAGTAGCAAAATGTAAACAATGTAATATTGTACTTTCATATAAAGTACAAATTCACTATAACTGTACTCATTGCCAAAAAGCAACAGATAAAAAAGATCGGTTTATTGGCCAATGAGAAATGTTTGGATACTATAGGATTACACCAAAATTAAAAAGAAAATTGAGAAATACAAATAAAAGCATAATGGGCCTCTAAAACGTTAACTTTACAATCTCAAGGGGATCGACACTCCACCATCCCCTCTAGATACCAAGTGAGAACTTTACATTATTAGGAAGTTCCGCTCTTAATGTGTGACAATCTAAATAGTTTATGATATTTTTGAGTACTGCCTGTACTGACTACTACTTAAGGCCGCATCTACACCTAGTCAATATTGAATTTCTTAAATGTCACGTTTAGATAAGCTAAATAAATGGCCCTTTCAACATGTTATCATGCACATGTTTTTTACTGAAATGTCTTATTAAGATTTCCCAGGATTCATACCTTTGTCTTTGCTAGGAAACATCATATTTCTATAAATGTGTAAATATAAAAAAAACGGGAAAATGAGTTATTAAATGGAAAATATGTGAAAAATATATTTTGAGCTTATTAATTGATACAAATTCTTTATTTGATGAAAGTTCTTCACTTACTGATCAAGATCATTTAAAATCCCTATTGATTCTACCATAATTCAGGGCACATATTTTGCACATGTTTTCCGTCTATAATATACCTTGATTTTTGTTTACTGTTGACTACAATATATTATTCAAAACATTATGAGAATTCATTTTAATTGATTGATTTTTTTACTACAAAGTGCGGTCGTTTGTCTGATGTTAAAAATGCATATGTACCTGTTTATCGCAGGGGTCGAACCCCAAAGTGCGTTGGATTCCAAAGTGCGGTGTTACAAAGCTCATATAAATAGAAAATGTGATTATTCATTTTCATACTTTGTTACACGATACTACCAAATGCACTATATATTGTAAGACAATGTAAATAAGGTATAATTTATAACCGCAAATCTTATAGCACCACTATGTCAATTGAAAACGTGATAACCAAAGTTTACTTGCGCATTGTGTTTATGTTCACAATAAATTCATTATTTGCTTAAATACATGTAAATGGTATATTATGTTTTTTTAATCTGCATAGCAAATCAGTGTTGCCGCTGATCCAATCTGTCATGCACATGTTTTTTGTAAATAATCTTATCTCATGCTACATGTATATCAATCAGTTTTATCATTTTATGGTCTCTGCATTTTTTCTTTAGAAATATGTTAATTGGAATTGTATGTAAAAGCTTTTATTTCATTGGATGTTGATCCACATATTCTTATGCATTCACAGTTTTATTCTTGTTGTTTATATGTACTGTACAACGCCGTTGAATATTGTTAAATAGAAACAGGCGTTTAATTAAATAAAAAGTTTCAAAAAAAAAAAGTTTCAATCTGTCGTTAGAGAAATATCTTTGAAAAATCTAAGCAAGTCTACACGTTTCAGATATAATGTTCCTAATGATCACATTTCACAACTGATGACTTAAAGATGATGTATTAAACATTTTTAAATTGATTTAACATATATTTTTTATTGCCCGATGAAGGCATATTAAAACCATCTTACACAATAGATTTAATCTCAAATAATATACAGGAAGAGAAGTGCCAATATCTTTATATTTTTTAACAATTCAAATCAAATATTTCTTTTAGAATAGACAGACTTTTTGACAAATCCTCTGCACATCTGTTTCAAATAGCTCAAACGGCTAGGGCTTTTAAGAAAATCATTACAATTCAGTTTCATTTCGTCCCTTCGATGACAGAGTAGACTGTAAAATGATGTTCTCTGGAATTTGCGCATTTTTCCTTTACATCTTCAAAAACCATTTTGCTGTGTCTTTAGCAAATGAAACAATGTGTTCAAAATTTTCCTGTGAAGAACAGCTTCTAGAAAAAATGATTAGGCAGGAAAACAAAGTAGAAATGATGCAAAATAACATTCAGAAAACTCAAGAAGCGATTGCGATATTCTGGAGGGGGAAATTAAGAAAACTAGAGCAAAGGTGTCTCAAAAACTTAAATCGATACAGAGCAATGTCACGGAGGTGGTTGAAAGAGAGAAAGAAAAGAATGAAGGTAATTTATTTTTTCTTATGTAATACATTTGCTTTACTTGTTCTTCTCCGAGCTTGTAGGGAAATTTATTTAAGGCTTATAAAATCATCATTTGCTATTGAATTCGTCTAATTAATGAAACAATTTTTCTAATACTTTGTAAATGAATAAAACGACACTTAAGTTTGTTTCAAGTGAACAATGCTATTATAAAATTAATATACAGGACCAAATGGCCTTAATATGATAATGTATATTTTAATACCCACTGATATTAAGATATATTCATGTTTCGCTTGTTGTTAACTCGATTAAATTAATCATAGAAATTATTTGATGTTGAATTTTAACGTTTCATATTTAAAGTTATTTGACTTCCGCCATAAACCATATGAACACAATAAAAATTATTCTTATCAAAATTATTTTTTAGGCGTTTGCTAGGATATATGTCGCTAGATTGCACGAAAAAATATTTCAGAAATCCATAATGATACATTATATTATATGGTTGCGTTCATTGAACGCCTCCTTTCCTTGTTGATCTTGTTTATTATATTTTATTTTATTATTTGCAAAGGCAGAGATGATATTACGAAATAGCTAAAATACCCTGTGTTCAAACATAATGCATTTCACTGAAGTGAATAAAAAGTGAATAAATTATGAATTCGTCACAAAGATAATCTGAATTTTCCTAATATTGTGTCAATACAAAATCATCATAATTATACTGTTATACATGTATATGCTTAATACTTGATACTAATAGTTCTTAAAAATTTTTATTAATGATAAATTGTCTCCATAATTAAATTGGGTAATCAGAATATGATTGTGTGCGGTAAACAATATTGATAATCAGATATGAACTGTTTTTTACAATGATGAGAAATCCAATTCACATTTACAAATGTCCATATGATGCCAATGCGTTCCTGAACCTGATACGAGACGTCCATTAATTTGGTCCAAAATACCTAAAATCTGGTTTAAAGTTTGAAGTAAAAATACGTTAAGAATTAAGTGGGAAATGTTGACCAAGATGTTTTATTTTTGACAGAAATACTGAAGAAAGCATTTGAAGAACTACGTAATGATTTCACGAATGATATGGAGGAAGGAAGAAAGATGTTAATAGACTTTTCAGGTAAGATAAAAGAAGATCAGCACAATAATCAAGTATTTTCCTATTCATAGCTTAATAGCAAAGACGAATGCGACAATAACTTACATTATCATTGTATAATCAAATAAATAATCATAGATACATGTATTAAAACCTATAAATCATATCAAGATATGAATAAGAATTAAGCTGTGTTCATTTGTTCTTTTGCTTTTGGAGAATATAAATTTCTTTTTTGTAGTTGGAGTTCGAACCAAAACATTTGTTTGTATGTATATTTTGATTTGAAATTTATTCAAAATATCTTGTCACCGATTCATTTAAAGGATGTAAATGTAAATTGTGGCAAAATACATTTCTAAAATCTTTCCTCCGTTTTTCTTAATTTACAGAAAAAATAAAAAAGCCTTCCATTGCATTCTTTGCACACAATGTGGTAGATCTATAACTTAACAAGACAGACGAAATCATCATATTTACCACAGCAACGACCAACGAAGGATCAGGATATGACACTTCTACTGGAATCTTCACAGCACCTGTCGGGGCATTGTACCAATTTATTGTTAATTATTGTACATGGGTCAAACAACATTCACCTCTTGCGTTAGTGCTATCAGGAAACGTGATTGCTCGGTCGGACAATTACGATGCAAAAAAACTCAGCTTGCAGCTCCTTTTCTGCAGTTATGAGAGTGAAATCTGCAGAGCAGTTATGGGTCAAATGTCTGTATGGCTATTCCGGTTATGCTTTGAATAAAGATGACTGGAGGATGATCTCCTTCAGTGGCATTCTCATCAACAAATAAATCATTTATTACCAACATTCACATAGCAATCTGTTTAAATACATACTTATCTGAATTGCTAATTAAACTTGAAATTGAGATACATTATTAAAATTATATGCTCACAACTAATTGCTAAAAGAGATACCTAGCATATATTTTTGTTTCAAGCAAGACGGGTAAGCAAGAGTGGTCCTGGATATTTGTTGTGAATCACTGTTAATCAATCTCTAAATATAGTTTCACATTTTCAAAATCATGCAAGGCTGATCAATTTATCTTCAATATGTTTGAATTATACGTCTTGTTATAATGTAGATTTGTATTATCATATAAAGAATTTACATTTACGCATTTTTTTTCTAATATAGCTACGAAACTTAATTTTAGATAATTCAGAACAATGACATGAGAATAAAATTGTCTGAAATCAACATCTGTAATAATGTTTATTTTCATTAACTTTGCATATCAGTAGTTATGTTTAACACAATAATGAATAAAATAATTTGTAAGATTTAAGCATAGTTTTAAAAGGTGCATTTATTGGAAAAGCAAACTGTAGTGTAAATAATGACAGTATCTTTAAAGGTTAGTTAAAAAAGAGTCACATTAAATTCAAGACATTTACAATGTATATGGTATTTCATATATGATGAGGATATTTATTCGTTTGACTGACTATGGGATATATTTTCACATAATGTGATAAAATTTCATGTATTTGCACAATTCGATTTGTGATTGATTGTGTTGAAGTAGCGCTTTTTTTCAAAAGCTTGATCAGGACATGCTTTTTTGTATAATATACATAAATATGATAATAAAACGTATAGGCTTTCTCGCAAACGTTCAATAGTGTTGTTGTTTCTTAGGTTTAGTAGAAAGATAGTTGGGATATACAAGACCCATGGAAATTATTGTTGGTTTTACGTTACAGTTTAAGGTGGTTAATGTATCTGAGATAAGACATGAAACCTCAAGGTCATTATATCATTATTTTGTTGTGATTATATTTCGTAGCGAAAATAAATCATTCCGTGATAGAAGTTGAAAAGTTGTTGAAAGTGTTCGCCTCAAATTATTTTTATAGAATAGTGAAAGTCTCAAGCACAATAGTAAATTTAAATAATTCATAACTAAGCATTGGAGAATTATTTAAGAGATTTTTTAATTGACAGAAATCCATAGAAATTAAAAAGTACAGTTATTTTTCAAGGGAAGTCAATTTGCCATCGCTTCTAATTGGGATTCTATATAATAAAGGGAAATAATTGGATATGCAAAATATCTCAACTAACCGTACGCGTTACTTTTCTTGACATGCTGATGCATAGCGTGATTGTTGTCACTTCTGCAGAAATCTTTTTTAAAACACCACTGTACTCGCTAAAAGATCCTGTATGTTCTAATTAAGGATGTAAAATCACTTAAGTGGAAATTTTTATATATGCATACAATTGTTCTCCTAAAACAATTACCAAACATTATTATTATTATTGTTATTATATACCACATTTTTATAGCACTCTTTTCATAAATAATAAATGTTCAAGAGTGCTTTACATAAATCCGATAAAACATAATCATATATATATATATATATAATGTACAATATTTATTAAGTAAACCTATTAAACAATAATGATAATCTAAAACAAGTAAAGGATGGTAAGAAATACAGACACATTTAGTTTAAAATCAAGGCTCAATTAAAACAAATTCCTAGAATATGTTAAATATTTTCTGTTAATGTTTATTCGCATTTTAAGTAATCATTTAAATCTATGCATTCATTTCTAATTGAAAGATTTGCCATAGATGTGAACGAGAGTTCTTATTAACTCTTTTTATTAACATGAAATGTAAATTCGGTAATATCTTTACAAATAATGCTTTTTTGAACTTACAATATTGAAAAATCATCATTTGAGGATCAGATTTATGATATAAAACCATAAAAAATTGAGTTACAGGATATTTAACATTACATGCGAAATGCTCAATGAAGTAAAATTGAAATGTTATAATGACTAAAACACAGACACTTTTACATTTTTGTAGATGGAGTTTATACAAATGTTTAGCGAGTACAGGAATGTTGTAAAGAAAATATCTGCAGAACTGACAACAATAACGCTTTCCATGAGCATGTCAAGAAAAGTAACTTGTACGATTAGTTCAGATATTTGCATATCTAATAAATAAAGAGTACTCTTTTAAACATTAATTGGCTGAATGTTTCTAGAGCAAAATTGCATTTACTGCGGTAGATTTGCCAAATGGATTTCGTAGAAAATTTGCGTGTTTCCTTATAAATGAATCATTTTGAAATTGCACAAGAGTAGCTTAATCTAATCATTCTTTCCTTTCCCAGAATTTTATCATTTCAACTGTATGATACATAACGTACTGTTTTCCCCTAAAATTCGTGTTCTACATACCTCTATAAATCTACATGCAAATGTTTCCCACGAGAAAAAGCCTGAACTTCAAATAACTTTATTGCTGCTAACGCCAAAAAAAAAAACAAAAAAAAAACAAAAAAAACGCACAAATTTACAAGAAGCAAACATTAAACAAGTGATGAATTCATACAAGCTAACTAGTGCTTAAATTATCACCAGGGTTTTCTTTTTCAACATTATAATTTATTTCTATGAGAAAGTATATCCTAACAACTAAATGAATGATTTTTTTATTTTCATTCTACTTCAATACAAGATACAATCAATTGTACAATGTACTGTCAAACAAAGTTAATTGTATTATTTATTTGTATCAAGATGTGGATTTCGTAGTTTATAATAATATCGTTGAAATTGTATTTTTGTCAAAAGTGTACCACAAATCTAATACTTATTTAAAAATCATATCAATGATATCATATACATGTTTTAATAGCGAAAGGGTAATTACTGTTTCATAGTATATTTAAGTACACGTTCATAGGTAATAAAACGTATTACGTATTGATTACTAAACGTAAAATATTTGAGAAACAATGGTGCACATGTGTTCAGTAACAGTTACTCTTTAATGAATATTAGTTTCCTTTTGACAGCTGAGTTGATTTTTGTGTACATATCTTGAATTGACATTTTTTTTTTTAATATGTTGTCCTGGTCCATATTTCTCAATTTATGAACAAATAAATGTTAAACAAATCATCAATCAATTATACCCGTCCAAACCTGGATATTTAAGAAAAATTCTCCACCGTTCAATAATTTCAGAAAACATTCATTTACATTCTTTGCACACAAATTGGTCTGCTAAAACTTGACAAAACAGAAAAGATAATGGTATTTGACAGAGCAACTATAAACGGTGGATTAGGGTATGACATTTCTACAGGGAATTTTACTGGACCGATATTGTACCATTTTATCAAAAATATTGTTGTTTCGCATATCAGAACATTCACCTCTTAAACTGGTGATGAAAGCGTACTTATTTTCATAAGGCAGCAAAATGAAACATTACTGACCATAAGAAAACAAATGATGATTGTTGTTCATTTTGTATTTTATGTTGCATCATCACAGTCGAGGTCTTAAAGGAAGACAATAGGTGCCCCTCGGTTTATTATTTCCAGCACGAAAGAGCATTTGAGTAGAACCACTGACGTTCCGTAAGCAAGCTGGATAGCTTCCTCACATGAAAAAAATCCATATTTCCTGGTGGGATTCGAACCCACAGCGGTAATGGGCAAGTGATTTTAAGTCAACGACCTTAACCACTAGGTCACGTACGCCCCTATTCTATTATCGCAACTTTTTACTTAACGAGCAATTTTCTAAATTTCAGCAAGATATGTACCGCGGAATTGTTCTACAAATTACTGTTATTCAATGACTTTAAGTATGATCAAGTTCTTACGAAATTTATATCAGACCATAATATTGTCAATGTATACTTTTAGAGATTTCGTATTTTCCTATTACATACTTTTATCTAAAATATATACTTATACACGTTTCTAATAATTGTAACTATATATTGTAAGTTACATAACACATTTTACCCGATGGAAATGGATATCAGTTTGTCTGAAATTAACATTTGTTACAACAAATATTGGCATTTGTATAAATATCAATAATAAAAATGGACACAATTGTAATCAGAATAATTTGAAAACTTTAAATACAATTTTTTAAAGGTTGGCTACATTGTTTTGTAAATACTGAAATTATTTCAAAAGTAAGTTAAAGGTAGCTGATGAAACCGTAGATTAAGCATGTTCGTTGTAAGTATTCTGCTGTTAGTTCGTTTATTAATGAATCATCAGTGTTTTTCTAGCATTGTATGTGTTCACATTTATATTCATGTTTGTATTCATGGGGTCAAATATCTGCCAAAATTACAATATAAAGTGATGTAATAACTCGCTTTATACACTTCTTACTTATATCATCAGCTATTACTTATTTGTTACGATATGAATAACTTCTTCAAATAAAAAAGATATTTAAATGTCATTGCCATATCTATGCGAACACATTAAAGTTGGTTAAATAAATCATTTTTTTAGTTCGTCGGCTTTATGTTGCTTTATTGGTAAATCAAAATCGGCTTGAGAGCGCAACAGAGTTACTGATAATCAGATCGTCATATAAAACATCCTTTAACTGAACTACAAATATGAAAGGAAAGATCAACGAAGGAGAACAACATTCAGTAAACATAACTCTAAACAGTATCCTGGCAAACGAGGTCGTCGGGAGGCACCAAATATAGTTAAAAGATCAACTAGGAAAAGTGGCGTTCAATGAACGCAACCCCCACAAGAAAAAACAAACAAAACTGACGGGAAATGAAAATAAGGCTAAATTTTAAATAAAATATAATAAATGAGTAAATAAATAAATTTTTACCCAAAAGTGATTTATATAATATTATTGCGGCGATCCCATGGTGCAAATTTGGCACTGAATATGCGAAAACCGTGTTCATTTGACCTTCTGATCAAAAGTCATAATGTTAATACGAAATCAATGACTCGTAAATATTAAAGTAAAATGCCTATAATTGGAAATGTTGATTTTGTTTTTTAAAGCAAAGAAGGAAAATTTAGAATAGCGAGGAGATTTTCTTAAACTTTTCTAGATGACTCATTCATATTGTTGAAAAAAAGCTGGGGGTTAATATCCTTCTTTTAAGTAATCTGAGATTTTTATCATCTCTCGGGTCATTTTAAGGGTAGATAACTCAAAAATATGCCAATCATCACCTGCTTTGAATTTATTTAGATTTGTGTTTTTGTAAATATACAAAATTTGCTGGAATTCTATGCGACAGATATATTTCCTCGAAACAATGCGGATATATCTTCATTGAAACAAGATGCGTAAAATGAATGAACTTATTTGTAAGTTGTTTTATTTTTTAGATAAATAGGCTTACAATAATTATATCTTTGATATTCTCTAGATAGTGAAACATTCAGGCGTCATATCATGGTGAAATTTTATTCGTTAAATATATTTTAAGAGGAATGACATATTTACGATATTTTATGATGTCAAACATTAAACCATTAAAAATCACGATTACTTTAATGTGAAATGGACTCAAATGTTTATGATCTCGCTACAAATGGAGATTCTGTAAAATAAATGGGATGATTTTACAAGTGGAACATCTCAAACTAATCGTAAACGTTATAATTATGTATTTATTTTTCCCTCTCCTCAGTGTTGCATATTAATATTCCTGTGCATACGTCTTGCCAAACATACTTTGTATAATTTCATGAAGGTAAAACATAGAATACATGATGCTTTAATTGTGTTTATCTGTAGAAGTCAACTTTACATTAAAATAAAAAAGCAAGTCAATGAACAATTTCATGACAATTTCAACGTTATATCTGTTATCAAAGTCAAGATATTGAAAAATCTGTGATTTATGAAACATTAATATGTATAAATTAATTTATTTTTACAATCTAAATATACATGTATTTTAATTGATCAAATAAAACACCTTTATATACAGCTCAGGATCCCTTTAAACATAGATATATCTACTATCATGATAAAAGACAAGTAAAATGTTTTCCTGCGGGGAAAAGTTTTTTTTCACCTTAAACGGTAAAATAATTATAGAAAATTAGAAATATAACGAAAAAGTGTTTTGTTCATAATAAGACGTAATTCGGACTAATTCTATAGAAGTAAATCCGTAACGTACCGACAAACGGTATTTAGCTAGGTTTTCGAAAAGGTCAATTTACCGATCATGTACGGTTTAAGGGGGCAGGGGACCTAAAAATGAAAAATTTTGTATTTCAGTGTGACCAGAAACACAATTTCAAATATTTCAAAATCTGTTTCACAGGCAGATAACCAGTTGCACAGCATTATTCAATGATATATGGCATACATTGAAGAAAATAATAGTTTGCATGCATTGCTCCTTCAAAAAATGACTGACAGCAATTTATATTTACCCCCACCCAGCCAAAAACACACCTAAAATATACCAATATGGGCAATGGGTGGCGCGATAGCTCAGTTGGTAAGACCACTGACTGTCACTCCTGAGGTTCCGGGTTCGATCCTGGGTAACACCCTTGGGATTTTTCAGAAACACTTTCAGTGTTTCCCACCTAACTAGAGGTTTACTGGTAAGAAACCCAGGTAATCCTCGCATGTATCAGTGCTATACACTGGGCATGTAAAAGAACCAAGGAATCTATTCAATAAGAGCTAGGGACTGGTTCCCGGATTTCCTTGTATCGCATAGCTATCTCTACAGTCTGCTGAGGTAAGGACCCTACTGGAAATAAGTGCTTGCACTTTCGTAGGTTATCCTTGACCGCCAGGTCTAAAGAAAATCAATCAATCAATCTTCATGAAGGTGCAGCATACTCCAGAATCCGCTCGATTCCTTTAAAAATATCAGTAACACGCAGTGCAAGCTATGGCATTTTCAGAAATGACCAATAAAGTGTCTGTCATACTTTTAGATTTTTCTCAAAATTTATGCGAAATTTCTTACTTACAATAAATTAATGTCAAAGCTTGATTTTTATCTTTTTCACCTCCATTCGGAGAGCCATAAATACATACAAAGCTACCAAAATGCTTAGTTTCGGGTAAAACCCAAAAAATACTTTTCATTTCCTACACACAAACAAGAAAGAATTACAATGACAGAGAAATATCAGAAGTTATCAGTACCTTCAAAACACCATGTCTGAGTTATTAAAAAAATTGACCGGGGCCATCATTCGAATATGTCCCCTGCCCCCTTTAGTGAGACTAAAAAAAGGATTGGAGCACCCCACTAAAAACCGTTTTCCGGTATATACCGGACAATGCGTTTGAATGATAAAATGATTAAATCAAGCCTTTTTATCCAACGGAATGAACTTCAAAAGGTCTAATTAATCTTTTCACAGCGATTTATGTATGATTATGAATGAAAAATGTAAAAATAGGCGGAAAAACATATTTGTCTATTTTATGACTATGATTTCTGCAAGCGTCTAGAGGTACTGCTCCAATCCTGTTTTGAATTAAATCAGTACGGTTTACAGTCACACGCTCCTCCATGTACCGAGAGCAGGTCACATGCTCCTTCATGACTCAAAAATAAACGCGTACCAATACCCTGCAAGCTGGGAATAATGCAATACAGAGTAACACAATTTATACATATCTTTACCACATGTTTACAACATTTATGAAATCACAAAACTTTATGTGTCTGAAAACCATACTTCATACTATATTCCAAACTGATAAAGAACTTGTGTTGTTGCACAGGAACAGATTATCTATTTAAGTAGTAAAGATTATATATCATTCATTTATGTACAATATAGAATAAAAAAATCGAAAATGAAAGAGTCATCTTAAGAAAGGTTGCATCTTCTAAGTCAAAAATCGAATTAAAAAGCCAAATACATTATCTTATAAAGCAGTGATTGGGACAAGAAGGTAACAATGCCATAGTAATAAACTCAACGCCATAAATATTATCACAATCGTATGTAAATAACTTTTTGTTTGCTTTTCAGCTATAACATGTGTTCTGATATACAAAAGTTTCTCACGTGAAAGAGCGTACATGAGCTATTTATTTTATTGCTAAACCACGCAGAATGTTTTACAGAACAACATAAAAAGATTGATGAAAGATAACTATCTGAATATCTCCATTTCATTCTTTTCTCTTTGCATGTTCATATCTATACATTAAGAAAACGAAATCGACAGCGTGTGAAAGAAACTCACTTTATAGTTTTTTTCAAAAAGAGGGTTGTATGTTAAATGACAAAACCGCTACTGCCTTACATTCCTTTTGGTTACAGTTTACATAATACTTAGTTTGTCAATAGTCGTGCTTCCTTTGCTGATGACACACTTTTAATATTACATTATATCATTGTATCATGCAACCTGTCGTTTTCACATATTTCTTTGTTGAAATAAATGATTTAGCAAGTTAAATGTTGATGCTGCAAATCAAAGACGCCGCAAATGATGTGAACATTCGCAGGTAATGTACAAAATCAGCCTTGACAATTGTTCTGTATTACAGATGAATATCCGAAGCACAAATCATTTTTTTGGAATATGTGCTTACAAACTACCATTATGATATTATGTTCAATATACAGAATAAATTTAGTTCGATAATTGTAATTTATAAACATTTATTGTGTACCTTATACAAAATCATCTCCGTTGCGCTGAGATCCCGAATAAGTCCATTTCGAAGGGATGTATTACCTTCCAAAACATTAACATAATTTTATTTCCTTTTGAATTTTACATCACATTTTGATGTTGATACTACATTTAATACATACAATTTGAGTTTGATAATTGTTATTTATAACCAATCATAGCAAATTATCTCCGTTGCGCCAAGGATATGTCCATTACGCGGCCAGTTTACCAGTATAGAATCCTTCAACGCAACCTATCGCCAATATTTGTTATACATTTAAAACAAACTTATTTTTTTCACTCAGTTAACCTGTTTTGCTACTTAAATGTTAATTATTTTCATGAACAAGCAAACGTTGTGACTGTTTTGCAAAATTATGTCCGTTGCGCCAGTTGCGGCCAAAAATCTCCGTTGCGTATTTTAGTCATACCCCTGGTTCCTGTCGCAATTTAGTTCCCGTCATTAGACTATTAAATGACTCATTGACATGTCATTTATCAAGTAAATAAAACAAGATCAAAATAGAAAGAATATGATATTCAAACAAGGCACTATCACATAAGTTAAACGTATATTTTAGTTCCTTAAAGCTCGATGACATGTTGTACATCACAAAAGCTATTTGTATTGGATAATCTGAAGACAGTGTAATTTTGTTAAAGATCCTGTATGTTGTAATTAAGGTTGTTACCACACAAGTGAAATTCTAATTATGCTTCTAAAACAATTTTCAAACATCGAAGAATATGTAAAATATGTACTGCAAATATTTGTTCACATTATATGTAATCATTAAAATATGCATTCATTTCTTATTTAAAAATTTGACTAAGACATTATAGAAAATAAATTTCTTATTATTTGATATATTTCTCCTTTTATTTACATGAAATGAAAATTCGATAATATCTTTACAAATAATGCTTTTTTAGACTTACAATATTGATAAATCTTCATTTGAGCATTATATTTTTGATATAAAACTATAAAAAAGGGTTGAGTTACAGGATCTTTAAAACAAAAAAATAAAATATCAAGACTAAAATTTTCCCCATTGCTGAATGGACGAATGAATATCTACTAGCCGCCACATGCACGCGGCGTCTTATAAAGCACATACTGTCCAAAATCATAACGCTACAACATTGTAAAACTAAATTTTCCATATTTCATTTCAAATAAATTAAATGGGATGTATATGGATATCAATACAAACGACAAAATATATGTCAAAATAAAGTTGCTTTTAGAATAATTGTAGTTTTGCTTCAAATGAGGGCATGAGAATTTTCGTTATTTAAATTAGCATTTTTCTTTAGAATATACAAACATTTTAACCAGCCCTCTGACATGAGTTCAAGTAGCATAGCAAAATAACAGAAACAGCGGAGGTCCTTGAAGAAAATTGTTGAAGCCTTAGTTCATTTTCAGTTCGCTTCTCAGACAAGCAAGGACACAATGTTGTTCTCTGGATCTTGTGCGTTTTTTCTTTTACTCTTCAAATACCAGATTAGCGTGTCTTTAGCAAATGAACCAATGTGCTCAAAATTTTCTTATGACGAGCAATTGTTAGAAAAAATGATAAGGCAGGAAATAAGAGTAGAAATGATGCAGAATGATATAAAGAAAACCCAAGAAGCTGTTTCTGTTACGCTGGAGGAAATTAAGAAAACAAGTGTAGAGGTGTCCAAAACACTGGAGTCCTTGCAGAACAATGCCACGGAGGCGATGAAAGGAATCATCCGAGACAAAGAAAAAAACGAAGGTAATATGTTTATCTAATGTTATATATTTTAATTTACTTATTCTTCTACAAACCTTTAAGGGAAATTTGCTATTGAATTATTCTAAAGACAATTCTTCTAATACTTTGTCAATGAATAACACGGTTCATCGACAAGCTCGAGTCAAGTAAACATTGATATTCTAAAATCAATAAACAGCACCGAATTGCCTTAATTTGATTAAAATATTTAACTTAAAAATCATATTTAATTTCCTGGTGCGGTAGAGGATTTTGAGTACATTCATACATGTACGATTCTTAATGTTCTGCTACTCGTATTACAAATAATCACAATACCACGTGTTCATTTTACTAAACAAACAAATGCACTACTAGCAGTGCTCGTTCCATACATAACCTGAAGTATCTTAATATTTTGTCAATATTATTTAATATTGAAACATTTAGAGTAATATATGCATAATATTGGATTGTTCTTGATATCGATGTTAATGAAAAAGGGTTTTCCCAAACTAAACTTGGTAATCAGAATATGATGTTGTGGGGAAATCAATATTGATAATCAGATACGAATTGTTCCTTACAATGATGAGAAATCAATTTTACATTCACAAATGTCCAAATGATGCCAATGCGTCCCTTACCCTGATCCAAGATGTTCATAAATTTGGTCTGAAATTTCTAAAATCTGGTTTAAAGTTTGAATTATACTACGTTAAAAATTAAGAGCATGTTGACCAAGATTTTGTTTTATTTTTGACAGAAATACTGAGAAAAACATTTGAAGAACAACGGAATAATTTCACAACTGATATGGAAGAAGGAAGGAAAATGTTAAAACAACTTTCAGGTAAGATAAAATAATATCAGCACATTAATCAAGTATTTTCCTATTCATACAAATGTCAAAGCTTAATAGTAAAGATGAATGCGACAAATACAGTATCATTGTATATTCAAAAAGTAATCATAGATAGTTGTATTAAAACCTATAAATCATATTAAGATATATGAATTAGAATTAAGCTGTTTTCATTTGTTCTTTTGCTTTTTTATAAGATTCTTTTCGGTAAGTTGGAGTTCGAACCCAAACATTCGTTTTTGAACATATTTTGATTTGACGTTTATTCAAAATATGTTGTCTCTGATTTTATTCCTTTTTTAAATCAAGTAAATGCAAATCGTACCATTCGTGGCAGAATAATAAACAATATCTATCGAAATACACTTCTAAAATCTTTTCTTAATTTACAGAAAACATGAAAAAGCCTTCCGTTGCATTCTTTGCACACAATGTGGTAGATCTAAAGCTTGACAGAACAGACAAAATCATCATATTTACCATAGCCACGACCAATGAAGGATCAGGATATGACACTTCCACTGGAATCTTCACAGCACCTGTCGGGGGATTGTACCAATTCATTGTTAATTATTGTACACGCATCAAGCAACATTCACCTCTTGCGTTGGTGCTATCAGGAAACGTGATTGCTCGGTCGTCAAATTATGATGCAAGCACAAATACTTGCAGCTCCTTTTCAGCAGTAATAAGAGTGAAATCGGAAGAGAAGATATGGGTTAAATGTTTGTATGGCTCATCCGGTTATGCTTTATATAAAGATAGTTGGTTGATGAACTCCTTCAGTGGAATTCTTGCCAATAAGTAAAACATTCATTATCCTCACGCATGAAATGTAACATAATGTAATTTTTATACAGTCGAACATTGCGTAGTGCGCTGCCTGTTTAACACAAGTGGTGTACATGTATATATATATCCATCATTGATATTACTTTTTGACTGCTATATATTTGTTTGTGAAGTAACTATAAACTCGTTTATTTAAGTCTCTTAATTCTCACATTTACAAATACACGTATAATACATAAAATGCATATACATTTAAAATACAAATCAACTACAAATACACGAGATTTACACAAGACATACGAGGGCTGTTCAAAAAATTCCTGGACTGCTGTTCTAATGTTCACTTCTTTTAATTTGCGTACACGATTTTACAAGAGACAAATATTGGAACATGTCCTAAAACTATAGTGAAAAAATCAATAAAATGTGTTTACAAATAAATATTCTGTGAAAGTTACAAGTAACAAGGAGTACGCGACCCGGCGCACGCTAATGATAAAACAAAATGACGTTCGTGACGTTCAATTAAAAATGTCACCAGCGTCATTGCTTCTGAAAGTAAGTTTCGAGTGTTCTATTTCCCCAAATTATATAACTATAACCATTTTTCTGTTTGTTGTGATGTAGCGATAAAGAAATGGGTCACCTTAGCGCTCCATTCTCCGTATAAGGGCCGAGGGCTGACCACTTTCTTTATCACGATTTTTTAGTAATTTTGACACTTAACAGACATTGTTATCAAGTTGATTTAATTGGTGTTTTATAGTATCAATTTAAAACCACCATCGTCCGATCTTTAAACAATATGATTTTAACCAATAAAAAATATTTTATCAACTGCCAATTGTTATCTGCGGTAAATCTACTGAACACCGGCTAGCATTTTATATCAAACAAGTCAGCGATAATACATGTAATACAAATAGTAACTACATTTATTTATTGTTAATACGCATGCATTCTGATGAATACAATAAAATTTTGTTTAAATTTAATTGAATTGAATGTGTACACCAGATGCAGAAATTAAATATGCCGGACAGCTCATACACTTTTTATACTATCCACCTCCTAATTGACGTTCCAAACGTCCTGACGATTCGCGGCTTTCTCCCTCGCCCCATTTCTGTCTGTGATTATGAATTCGCCAGTTTTTAATCACTTGCGCCAGGACCTGGTCAACGACTCATTGCCCTTTATTTAATTGAACCACCTCATATGAAGGAGTATCCCTAATTTCATGGCAAACTTCCCGAAAGTGGGAATTTCTAGTTTTTTAAATGGGCTTCATAATTCGCAATTAACGCTACTTACTACTGCTGCTCAAAACGTGTTTGTTAAGCCATTCAACGTCCAAATGACGTCGAATTTCAGATTTATTAACAGATAAAATAACCGTTCAATTTATTTCAACATTTGTTTATATTTTAACATTATATGTGCCCCGATGTTGTGTTGCCACGGTTATTAAAGTGCACATAGTTCGCAACGGATGTAGAAGTATAAGATAAAAGTAAAACTTACTTTTAGATATAAAGACACTCGTTCGATTAATATCAACCAAGGTTGTTTTTATAAACCAAGTAAAATATGACAGCAAAAGTCCACTAACTTTTTAACATACCTCGTGTGTAACCATTATCACATATAATATGACTATTTACATAGAAAACAGATAAGAAATAGAATACTCTTGTAAATCTGATTAATTTCTATATTGTTCAAACTTTCGGCTCGTCCAGAATAAAATAAAATCCAAACGATAACACACATAAAAAAGTTAAAGAGTGAAAGACTTTAATACAAATTTCGAGAATGTGAGTAAACTCACTACCTAGATAAAATCTTGAATAACGCCTAAGCCATCGATCATAGACCTGCATATCGATGTATCAAAGGTTTGTTGCAAATGAAACAATTATCTGTACATGTTCAACAATATTCGTCTCGCATGATTTTTGTTGTAATTTTTTACATTGTGATTGCTTGCTGTCGGACAAATCTTAATAATGAGAAGCTTAATTATTGTATTCTTGCTGGTTTATATAAATTCAAACTTCACCATATTGAGTCTTTGAATTTTATAATTCCTGTTTCATGCATGCATGGTTTGTTATGAAAATACAATCATATTACTTATTGTATACATTAATTAGTAAACCTTAGTTTCTTAACAACATATATTGTTCTTATTTTTACCTGTAAAATAAAAAATCAGTACACGTATTCAGCTCCTCCCCCAATATTTTCAGTAAGTTATTAAAGAGCGGACACGAAGTGACCTTGGGTAGTACATCACTTTACATAGTGTTTCGTAAGGATGATAATTTGTGCCAAATATAATTTGAAAGTGTTAAGCATTTATAAAGATATCGTTGCGCCCACAGTCCCAGGCCATCTCATAAACTTTTCAACAGAATAAAAGTTATCGACAGACACACTAATGCCTTGTCCACATGGGTAAATGACAAAATGTGTTTAATAGAGTCTTTGAAATCATTAAATTAAATGAAATTACTATGATAATCTAATCTAAGCTAATTCTGTCTCAAGTTATTGATCCGACAACCAGTTCATTGTTGCCAAAACCATATTACATTGGTCATCTTCTTGCCATGGACTATATCCTTACTAACTTTACCAAACGTAGGCTTATCATTTCTCAAGTTATTGATCGGACAAGGATTATATACATAGTGTCGCTGTGAACTTGACAGTTGATTGAAGATTATGAAGGATCATAGACAATGTCCCACAAAGTTATATTAACCACTGCTGATTCCATGTAAAGGTATTGATTCGACAAAGATAACATGGACACATACAGAACTCTCCCCCACCTTTCAGAAATAAAATCCGGAATTTTTAATGTGCAAAAAATGTAAAACATAAGCAACTACTACGTATTTCTAGAAGAATTTATTTTCTGATTTACAATGGTTCAGATTGCTTTAGACTTTAATCTAGAAGTCACCATTTGTGTAGTGGTATAAAATGAAAAGAGGTATGCCATACAATAAATGATCAAAAATCCATTTGTATTATATTTGCATTATTATACATAATAATGTAATACCAGTATATGTAAAATGGATATGACAATGAAGTATGTTAAACTAGCCATCCTGAAATAATTGAGCTTAAATAAGTATGTTTAAACAATAATAATGTACCATAAGTGTTCAAAAAATTTTGAATTATAAATTTACATTATTATAAGCATTATATCATTAATAGTCTACATTTAAATTCACCACCAACAAAATTTAGCTTTGAAAACTCTAAATTATATAATACAGGTTATAAAACTAGTTTATATGTATTTCGATCTTGATCTTGTAGTTAGCTCTAGTGAACTTGCTAGACCTGGCCTTGGGGTTTATATCTTTCTTTTCTGTTCTCATTCAAATCTAAAGCATTTCACTGGTCAATGTTCTTACTTCGGCAGTTTCTGACTAAGCTTAGAGAATATCTTTATAACCTTAACATTAATAAAATTAATCAATATAGATTTTAATTCATGGAAGAAAAATGTGTACCCAAATTACTTCGGCATTTTTCACTGCTAATGGTAAAAGTATGTTCATTTCATTTTTATTCCACCACTATTGTTTTTAGCACTAAGAAAATGTGAAATATGATACCATAATTGTTACTTCGATTAAATTGGTTATATAAATATACGTATTAACGGTGGCTATCGAACGTGTCACATCCAATTTTCTAAAATCTCCTTCATACGTCATCTAGATATAACACATTTTCAACTTTTATCAGTTTTACATAAAATTCTGTTAAGGTTTGTGCTATGATTATTGATAATTTCATTCATTTTAACAAAATTAAGAATCCTATCCTCGAAATGAAAGTTCAAAAATGTCTACAATTTTAATATTTTTGCTATCCATTTTTGAATGGTTCGTGTGATAGCGATATGTTTCTTTCCACTTATCTTACTTTTTAACTCAGTCCTGAGTCGTAGTCTCTGAGTGAGCTATTAGAAACAATAAATGTCCGTCGTCCGTCCACACTTTGTTAACACTCTTGGGATCATTTGTTTAACTTAATTCTCACGAACGAAACCCAGCCGTGATGTGTGTCTAAGTTATTACTCGGACGAGTTTAAATATGGGTTATCTAAGATGAAAACCTGAGTAGCATGACCAATATATGTTAACCCTCTAGAGGCTAGATTTTTTCTGTCCAAATATCCTTGAATTTTGTCAGAAAGGCTTTGTCGTTGTTTTCCATATCGTTGAGCCTTATAGATCGTTCAGCACGACACTATTGTTTTGCTGGTGGTAATTTAGTTCTTTCTTTTCGGCTATATTCTTGTTGGGCGGTTCCTCATTTGAATACTGGTCAATCACCCTTAGGATATGTTGCCTGCTTTTTAAATTTGTCTTTTGAGGTATTATCTGTGATATGCAGGCTTTATTACCTCTGATTCCCTTTTAAACTTCCATTTTATTTAGTTCCGCCGATTGTTTTCTCGTTTAGGGCACACTTGTGGATCATATGCCGCGTTTCATGGAATGCCACTTATGTGTCACATTGAAGGTTTCATGAATACCGCTATATATACACATCTGTGGATGTTTCAAAATTCCAAATTGTACCAGTTCATGTTAACTGTTGAATTCTGCTTAGGCCGGTGCCAGGGGGAGTGGACGGAAACTTCCACATTCCATTACCGTCCATGAACAGGCTCAATAAAACAGAGCATGCAACATTTTCAATTTTTCCGTGTTGGGCTCTCTTTAGGGATTCTTATTTTCTCTATTCTAGCTCATGTTCGAATATTGGTCGTTTGGGGTCAAAACAAGCTCAAAACCTTTACAACGAATACATATCTTAACATTAAATAGGAGAGGTGTCACAATTCGAAAAACTGATAACCCTTTCAAAGGCGACCCAATAACCGTGAAACCGATGGTAATGGATCTTTTTTATGATGTTTGCAAATGGGGTGATTCTCTGGATTGTATTCTGTTCATGAATTGAAACATATACCGTAATTCAAGCAATGTTCAATTTTGATAAATTGACTATAATGCATATGTATGACTTGATTCGAAAAAGTTTGAAATGATGCAAATTCGTTGTGTCATTGCTGAAAAAAATCATATTTAAGTAAAATATTATTGTGGTTTGAATTTAATTACATAATTCATACTGAACATATGTGTATCAACTATGAACATCACATTACTTACAGTAAACATTGCCATTCTTCTATAATTGCGTTTGTACTACCCCACCCACTATGTATATCATTTTAGATCAATACATGTTATTCTGATTAAATAAGACTTTATGATAAGCTAGACATAACAAGCAATGATGTCCAATTTGCAGCATAATGTTGCTTAGATAACTGGGATTAAACGGGTGAAAAATAGAAAAATTGCATCAAAATTATTACATGAGATAGTTAATCAAAAGAAATTGTATGAAAAAAACTCAAATAATTTGCAAAACTGAAAGGAGAAAAAAGCCAATTTTATTATGCTGGAATATAAAGGAACGTTGTGGCCATCGTTGACGCCATCTTGGATGCCTCAGCTTCGAAACATTGTTGGGCAAAACGAATATCCATCCGAGTAACTGCAGATCCTGACGAACATTTTAGTAAAATGACACTTGCTGTTGGCTTGCATAGACCAGTTATCCCTTTAAATAGGCCAGTAATATAAGCTGATTTGCAGTTGAACTTTTGATATTCATTGATCATTTTACATTTCTTCTACAATATCAGTTCATTTACTACTCTTAGAATACGTTCATTTGTAACATATGTTTGGAAAACTGTCAGTGATAACCATAAGTAATTAGCTTTTTTATAGTTCCGCTTATTCTTATCTCATTAAAATCATTTATAACTAAACTGGGTAATAAGAATACAGTAACTGTGCAATTAGCAATATACAATTGTCCCTAACAATGATGAAAACTGTCCAAAACACGTTAAAATGTGTGTCCTTGACCAATTCCCAATGTTCATAAATCTGGTCTAAATTGACCCACCATCTGGTCAGTGGTGTTAATTGAAGTTTCCTAATTCAAAATCATGAGCATGTTAACAATGTGTCTTATCCTTGACAGAAATACTAAGGAAAACATTTAAATAACTACAGAATAATAATACTGATGTGAAGGAAGGAAAAAAATGTTAACAGATTTTTCAGGTTAGATAAAAGTACATCAATGCAGTAATAAGATATTTTCTTATTCAAAGCTCAATAATTAAGCTGAATTATTCTGTGTTGTTGTTTTTATAAATTTGACTACTATTATAAAAATTTTCACCTATATATATTTTAATCCATTTAAAAGCAAGAAAATGCAAATAATAGCACCCATAATTCAAAAACACCCAAATAAATCACAAAAATAACCGTCTAAATGTATTTATTTTTTTTTCCTTTTTTATATTTACAGAAAACATTAAAAACTTCTGTTGCTTTCTTTGCACACAATGTGGTAGATCTGCAGCTTGACAGAACAGACAAAATCATCATATTTACCACAACAACGACCAATGAAGGATCAGGATATGACACTTCAAAAGGGTTCTTCACAGCACCTGTCGTGGGATTGTACAACTCTATAGTAAATCATTGTTCTCATCGGACGCAAAATTCACCTCTTGGGTTAGTGCTGTCAGGAGACGTAATTGCTTGGTTGTCCCATTACGATACGGACCTTTATACTTGCAGCTCCTTTTCTGCAATAATAAGAGTGAAATCGGCAGAAATGATATGGGTTAAATGTTTGTCTGGTACTTCCGATCGTGCTTTATATAAAGATAGTTGAAGGATGAATTCCTTCAGTGGAATTCTTATTAACAAATAAACCATTTATAATACCCATACATGTCACGTAGGAAACTGTTTATTACAGTACAACTTAACTGAATTAACAATAAAAAAAGTTTGAAGTTGAAATACATGATCATATTCTTTCTAATTACAATACAAGTATCTTGCAATTTCTGGAATTCGAGGAAATGGGTCAATGAGATTGGATCTAGAAATTCCCAGCAAACCACTTTTTATAAATAAATAATCAATTAATTAATATAGTCTCGTATTTTCAAAAATTATACGAGGGTCATAAGTTATATCCTAATTCAATACATTTGAACTTTACGTGTAGTACTGTACTTGCGTAATCATTATGATTACATTTTACATTTACGCATGTTTTCAATGTAGTTAATGTAAGTTACAGAAACAATGGTAATGGAAATAAACAACAGTGTAGTCGCCTCAAAACATTTAATAGGCAATGATTGCCTGAGAAATATTTAATGCTTTTTCAATAGAAAAGATGTCCGTAAAACTTTTTTTCTAGTAAAATCTATTTGCCGACGCTTCTAATTACGATTCTGTAGAATATGCACAAAGCTAAAACAATTGTACTTGTAAGCGTTTCCATTGATATTCTGTACGTTGTTAGTTTTGAAGATATCTTCTCTGAAACACTCCTGTACACGCTTCAATCAAAAGTTTTGTAAGAGATATGAAAACGTGCCTAGCAGGAAAACTTGCAAAACTATAAGAATGTTAAACATTTATAGCTATAACATATGACATAGAACATAAAATGAATTACCTGAATTGATTAAATGATAACGGAATATTAAGTGTCTGTCTAACATTTTTCTCGTATTGTATTACAATATTTTCTCGTTATTAAGGAGAAAATACAGATGGAAATATGTATTAAAACATTTTCTCATAAACAAAGAGAAAATAAAGATGGACATATTGGTAACGTTGTTTACTTATTATACTGATAGTACAATATCAATGATATAACAATTATATATTGGGCAACATATTCAAGTTACCTACACAAGTACAAAAAGTACTATTAAGGTATAACTAAACGTCTTTCCATGAACCTAAGTTCTTTCTCAAATCGTTTTAAAATGTTGTTTTTCACTTGAACACAAAACGACCTAAAATATGTCTAAATTATAGCATAACTGTCAAATATGGTAAGATATGTGTCATATTACACTGTTTAAATAAAGTTAAATTGAATAAAAAAATGTTCCCGTTCTAGGCAGTAACATTCAACGATATAACGAAAAGGAACACATTACGGATACGATTATTATGCGTCATGAATAGCGCGAATGAAACTTGTCATTTAAGGTAGACCATGGGTAATGGGCACCATAATGAACTGTAAAATTGACAACATAGGACAGTTATATGTCTTTAGGGTCACCTGTATGCAAAATTTAAATAAAATTTACCGTGTGGTTTATGAGTTATGGATATATTTCATAACTATGACTGTGCCATTAGAAGGACTTATTTTCAGAAATGAGGAAACTCTAAATAATCTGTAATATCATCATTATAACAAATGTTTTTCTATTGCTCATTGTTGAGAAACAAATGATAACATTCAGGTAACAAATTACACAAGCAAAATGTTTGTTTCTAAACAAAATGTTCTAAATATGTATAAAAATGTGAACCCTACCCCACCCATTTTAAACACTAATTTTACCATTTCCCAATCTAAAATGCCTTATTCAAAATATCGCTAAAATTTACCATAATGAGGGGCTGTTTTCAAAGTTTGCCCAAATTTTCTTAAAGGTATATTGGTTGATCATGCAAAATATAGAATACTTTTACCGTGTAGTTTTTATTTTATTAAACTTTGAAAATATCTGGTATCATATTTGCTATAAATTTTTGCATTATTTAGCAAATAAATACCTACAATAATCATATATTTTAAATCAAACCATTTTTTCTTCCATAAGGGATCAGAGAGATACATAAATAATGTTAAAAAGAAAAAAGGAAAGAAAAAAAAGGTTGCCCCTTCTGGGGTTTGAACCCACGCCCCTCAATTTCAATGTAGTTGGCAAGCGATTCTTGCCTATTTGAATACTCTTCAAAGTGGAGGTAATGCATTACCCATGGTCTACCTTAAGTCAGCTTTAGTTAACGCCAATTTTGATAACTTGTCAAATTTATTAGAAAGCCACAGAACCCGACCTAAGATATAATGATAATTTGTTTCTTTCAAGTGAAAACAAAAAGACTTCTTTGATATTTCCAGACGCGCTTTATGTAATTGAAAATTTAAAATTTATCTTTCAGTGAGATATTGTCTGCATTCATTGCAAACGAAAAATATCTTGAATAAATTTTACAATCTGAAAACACTCTGTGCAACCTTTGAAAATTATCACAAATTTTTCAGTAAAACATATTGTTTGGTCTTTTACAAACTTATAAATGTAGCCCGATATATCAAAGAATGTTGGACACGGATAAAACGTCCAAAGTAAAATCTTTTTCTTTTCTTTTTTTCTGAAGTTATACGACTTTTATCCGCCTTAACATGAATTATTTTGGTAAGCTAAATTTAGTGTACAGAAGTCATGAGTGCTCTTCTTTAACTTTATCTTTAAATAGCTCAATTATTTTCACCCAAATTGCATTTTACTTCGTTGGGCTTACCAAATTGTTTGCGTATTTCCCTTAACTTAAACATTTTTTTCTTTGAACATGAATAATGCAAATACTTTTATTCTCCGCTTTTCAAGATCATATGATACATAGCATATTGTGTTTCTTCTACACGTATTCTGTATAACTCTACAGATCTGCAAAATGTTTCCCACGATAAAAAGCCAGAATGAAATCAAAACATATTGCCCATGACGCCAAAATAACGCAGATGTAACAAGAAAAATAAATATAATGAAAGATACATAGTTTCTGATTATAACCATGTTACCTCTTGACAGAGTAGTGTAAACACTAATTAAGAAAACCTTATCCGCATTGAATAAAAATAAATCTCACAACATCTGATAATTTCATTCGTATTTTTAAGAGGGTTGTTTACTTTGTTGTCTAATTTTCCTTTTGGGAAATAAATAAGACTATAATTTACATAACTCTTTGCTTGTCAATATTTCCCTTTCCTTATAACAACATACGCTGATATTGAATTATATCAATGCAATAGTTTAGCTCAAGATCTTGTCAATATCATTTACTTGAACAGTATTCCAATGAAATAATATAAATTAGAACTAATAATGTTATCAATGCCATAAAGTTCTTGCCTCGTATGTCATATGTTACTAAATTATTGTATTTTGTTTTATGTACATGTATATGACAAAATTATTACTTTATAAGAAAATCATAGAAGAGATACTTTCTATATTAAGATCTTGCTGATTCTAATAATAATTGCATTATTTTTCAAAATGGTGTCATTTGCATTATTTCTTACAAGATCATATCAATTATATGTATGGTATTGCACACTGTACCGTAAGATAATATTGTTTGACTACATTCAATAGCATATGTAAGAATCGTTTATTGGTCGATTCTAATTAAAAGATTTTTAAGTTAAACTAATTTAACGTAACGTATTGAACAAATAAACGTAATTATTGGTTATGTTTTATAAATGATTTCCGTTATATGTAGCGGCGTTAAAGCTGAAACTGTAAATAAATGTAATAATTAATTATTATATAAATGTTTCAGAGAATAGCTTTGTTATATATTGATGTATGAAAATAAAAGTAAGAAGCAAATACTCCAATGGTCGTTATCCGAAATCCTTTACAGCGAGATTTAAAATCAAATCGTTTCAA
>NW_026856324.1:0-13093 GCF_026571515.1 Ruditapes philippinarum | reverse complement strand
TTTTTAATTCTCGTATCGTGTACATTACTTATTTATATTATTTGTATATTTACTGAAATAAAATGTTTAAACTAAGAAATGTATTCATATTTACAATCCAGTTGAAATTTTGGGTGATTTTACAAAATACAGCAAACTAGCAATGCACACTTTTCTTAAGCAATATTCTACGCCGTTACTAACGGATAAAGAGAAGTTTCTGCTTATGTTGATAAACTATAACATAAATCTGTGGAAAGAAAGTGCATTCGGCTAGTCTAAATCACTGTAAAGTTCAGGTGATATCATTGTAATAACTGGAACAATCTTTTCTGAGTCTTAATAGAAATTGACGCAAATTTGAAGGTGTGCTGCTATGTTTTTTTCATAATCATTTTTGGTATCTTTTCATTTGTCGGATAGATAGGTTCATTCTAGACCTTTTTAACATTTTCTACAACATTATGCATTTTCTTCTACAAAATGAATCTACTGTAAGATTTTCTCTTTTAAGCAATAAAGGGTTTTATTTCGCTAATATATTTTGGAATTTAATATCTCAAACTGCATGCAGAAAAAAACAATATGAAGTCATATACTAGTATGTTTGTCTTTCAAAAATATACAGAAACAAGTATATGAGTTGACATGTGGAACTAGTTGAGCTTTTGTACTTCGGATATGCTTGCTTTTAACCAATAATTACGGAACTTCTGAAAAATATAAAATTCGGTGAATATTATTCAATCAACTAACATATCAAAAGATATAAATAAGGATATTTAAAGTTAATTGAATACAATCTTTTCAAACTGAGTAAGTGACCTGCATGTTTGATATTAAGTATGCATATATAATTGTGTTAATGTTACGAAGGAAACGGACAATTGTTATAAAAAGTTTATCATTAAATTATTCATTATTACTCTAATAAGTATCATAATTATTAAGAAGCATATGAACATTTAGTAAAACTCTTGTAAGCATCTTGAACAATAATTTCATTGTAACTGATAAATATAATCAGAGTTGCAAAGAAACAGATAAACTATTATGTGAATAGAAAAAACACATTTCTCATTTTTATATTCAGACGTACACATACACAATACTCACCCAAGAGCCTTTTCGCAAATATAGTTTTTGAAATTTGTGCAAGGAGCGTCATTCCATTCACCTCCAAGGTGCGTATACATTTCAACGCAATTTTCAGGCTCCCCATCTATAAATCGACTGGGTTCGTTTCTAAACCAGTTTGTATAATATGTAGCGGCTAAAGGCGTTTGAGAAGACATCCAGACCCAACTTCCTTCCTCACTGTCGTCACTCAAACCAATCCAATAATCTTCAATAAATATGATAAAACAAACCAATTTACTTTTTGTTCATGATATAAAAATAGTTTTTAATCATAACCCACAAACAAGGCGGTATAGGAGTTAGCTTGTCAGTCAATCGATGCGTCGGTCGTTCTCATTCATTGTTTCCGGACTATAAGTTTAGTTTGGAATGAGGTATTATAAGTAAACTTGGTATATTATTTTGAGACCCGGTTGGTATTGACTTTGGACTCCCTGGGGTCAAGGTCTCTGTTACTAAAATTAGAAAAATGATCTTCGGACAATAACTAGAGTTTGGAATGTGATATTGTAATTAAACTTGATACAACAAGCCTATGTGAATACCCCAGTCGGTATTGCTTTATGACACACTGGGGTTAAAATCAATGACACCATTACTAAAATATAAAAAATAGTTTCCAGACTAGAGTTTGAAATAAGATATTGTAATCAAACTTTGTACTCCTGGGCCCCTGGCCGCTGGTCCTTGTTGCTGGGTCGTGTGAGGTTGCGTTCACTGAACGCAACCTTTCCTTGTTGATCTTGTTTACCATATTTTATTACATGGTATATATCAAACTTACATGAAGATCCGGTTATTATTGCTTGAATACACTTAGGGGTCTAGGTCACTGTTTCTAAAAAAAGGATGATAACATAAGTTAAGAATGAGTTTAATCAAACTTGGTATTTAGCAATCTTATGTGGTTGGGATTGCATTTGGACCCCTTTTGGTCAAGGGTCATTGTTACGATTTAAAAATAGAAATATGGTTTTCGGACAATAAATTAGGAATGAAATATCATAATAAAATCAAGTATAAAGCTTATATGAAGACCCTAGTTGGGATTGCAATCAATTTAAATTTATCTTTGTGCACAGTTTAAACTTCATAAATTATAGGTTGAGATCTGGTATTGCATTTGCAACCCCTGGGGTCAAAGTAACTGCTATTACAAAAAGAATAAATCATTTCCGGACAATTACTAGAGTTAGGAATGAGATACGAGTATTACACTTAAATTTAGTATAAAGTAAGTTTATATGAAGATCATGGTCATGTTTGCAATTACATTGTTATTGAAATAATTCTTTGTACACAGTTGAAACTTCATTAATTATAGGCTGAGTTCAAATCTTTCTTCAAACCACTTATTTTTTAAAAAGCGTAAGTCTCTGATGGGGGTTTTATATTGACCTTAGTGATAGCTCTAGTTATTATTTCACGTAAGGTAAGTTACAGAGAACAAAGAACCAGGCCATAAACTGTCTATAATGAACTAATTTATTGGTGAAAAAAAAAACTTACTGCTAGGTTTTGCTTGTAATTCGATGTAATTATTTTCGGCTGCACTCTCAATTTCAACAAGCTGTCCTCCCATTATTTTGCACATTTCCTATAGAGAGAATAGAAAGTAGCCTATTAAATGTTCTTTCATTTCGAATTCGAACATTTTGTAGCACTGAAAAGTATCAAACAGGTAACGCTAAAATGAAGCTTTTCTGAAATGTATCTATGAAGACTCGACTATAATGGCTCTTACAAAGTATACGATTTTTTAATTATCACTAATTAAATTCCATTGTTACTTCAGTAGTTTGGCATGTCTTGTCAATAGGGAAAATTCACTCAACAATTTTAACCTCGATTTAAAAACACACATACACACCAACTGTATAGTCTATATAAAGTTAATTTCAAACAATTCACACGAACGAATACAAATACATGTACAAATAATCATGAATTATTGACTGTAAGCTAAGCTTATAATGGCATTTCCCTTGTAGCCATTCTATATATAAGTATACGTAATTTTCTAGAAATATACATGCATTTGTTTTATACAATGAAATCAACTTTAAAAAAGGTGCCTCGTACTTCACTTCTGTGTTGTTATATTTTTCTAGTCCTTCGAAATCATTGACTCCAGCACATTTTCATTATCCCTAATGTACCGACTCAATCAAAGCGAGTCTTCAATTTTCATGTAATTTTGTTGTGATTAATGCTTCCGAGGGAATACCACTTTTCCAGATTTTTAAACTTCACAACAGCTGATGTTAAGTGATGTGTGGCGGCCGTTAATAATTGTCCCGTACCTCACATCAGTGTTGTTATGAGGAATGTTGCACTTTTTCATTATCCCTCATCAACAGACTCAATCAAACCGAGTCTTTTCATGTGATTTTGCTGTTTTCATGCTTTGGGGGATCACTTTCCCAGATTTTCAACGGTTACCATGTCTCGGCCGCCAAACTATAATCTACGTCACAATAGCATGGTAAAGAATTTCGCCAATAAGTAATTAAGCATTTTCAGCAAAAAATCATAGATGAAAACTAAGAATAACAACCGATAGAACAAAGAACTTAACTATCAAATTGAGTGGGCGACTCGGGTGACTGTTAAAAATATAATCGGAAATTCATTTTAATAATCATCTACTCAAAATGCTTTCTTCTTATAAAGTTACCCCTTGTAGCACAGTAATCGAACTCCTTAATTAAAGCTCTCAAAGAATTTTCTAACTTCAATTGTGTCATCCATAGCATTGTTGAATATGTTAAACAAGTACATTTGTTGATTTACTGTTGCATTGCCTCGTCTGAAACCTGATTTGTAGAAGAAAGAAAGTCGTTGTCTAAAGAAAGATTAACAAATACTTTAAGATATTTAAAATAGCCCCTCAAAATCTTCCTCGGCATAAGGTACAGATGGATTGCGGCACAAACAATTGGTATTTTCAATATCAATGGTAATTAACTACTATTTTACTACTTTAAAGATACTGATGTAACAGGGACATGTTGGAATATAACACCTGAAGAAGCGCAAGATGCGGTTACTGACTCTATTACAATATAATGTATTGTCTTAGTGACCGAAGGCGGGTCTTGAACATCTTGATGTGTAATGAATAGTACTGGTTATCGGGAAGTTCCTTATCAGAGTTGTTTAGCGAAGAATTTCTGCAAAAGAAGTTATTAAAGGATCAAATTTTGGCTTTGCTTTCCTCTACCTTTTCCTCCTTTGATTACATCTGACGGGCAGTCCCCAAAACCCTTCAGAACTTAATTGTCTTAATTTGTGTCCTTTGCTTTGCTTTGTCGATATCTAGTTTGTAATATTTTGTTGTTCTACCTCAGTCAAGGCATTGAGTATTTTTGTTATAGCCATTAAGGTTTCCTTCTATATATTTACAAGAGCATTTCAGTATTTTATTTATTTAACCTATTATGACCATAGCAACTGTTAGAATTTCGCTTGGAAGGGAATCATTTAATTGCTACAGTCTCGTTTCATATGAACATTTTGAAGCTAAAAATGAGGTTTAAATTCCTTAGTAATGTTCTTGCTCTCCTGACCGTTCCAAAGCAGTGACACTTTGGGTTCCTAAAAATGCATGTCTTGTGTTTTATTTATTTAGGTGACATTCGTTGTGTCCTAGTTTATTATTTGATGTCATACCTGTCAGCCTTTTAATTCTATGCATTATTAAGTGTTGAATTCTTAATTTTGTTGTAAAACTTCATTGCTTACTTTTACATCGTTTAGTCTTCGCTTTGTTTTTTTGCCAACTCCTGCATTTAGTTGGTACCTTGCTTTGTTCCTTGGCTATGTTTGGTGTTGCCGCGTTTTGTTGGGTCTGCATTCAGTGAATGCCGCCTTTCCGTGTTATATGTCTTAAGTAGAAAACAATCTCTTTGTTGACAGTTGTTTAGTGGATGAATGTCTTTCTACTAGCAAGAGAGATTCAAACTTTAAGTTTTAGACTAACCCTTCAGTGTGGTGGAATCTGACTTAAAAATTCTGTTATGCATGTAGCAATTGTGCATGGTTAGCCGTGCGTATATGTGTGACTAATACGTTACGGTCTTGCGTGATTTTTATAGCGAGGTGAACTCTTGGAGTAATTGTTCTGTAGCAATATTTATATTAATCCCCTTCCG
Source organism: Ruditapes philippinarum (assembly GCF_026571515.1). Taxonomy (NCBI): domain Eukaryota; kingdom Metazoa; phylum Mollusca; class Bivalvia; order Venerida; family Veneridae; genus Ruditapes; species Ruditapes philippinarum. The sequence continues at coordinate 7,820 of NW_026856324.1, read as the reverse complement.
CAAAGTGGGGAGGGTATTATAGGACTGGTCCCGCCAACAAGAAGGAAATCTCATAAACCGACTGATGTATGTGATAAATTTAATGGTTTATGTGGAAAAGTGCCAAATAAACATTAAAGAAAAAGCACATACGACTACACCCCAAATGTTGGCACTTCCGTCCGTCCGTCCGTAACACTTTTGTGTCCGCTCCATAACTTCTTAACCTATGAAATATTGAAATAACTTGACACAAGTGATCACCATTTTGTGCATAGCGCAATAAATAGGTTGCTTCCCACAAGGTCAAGGTCACACTTAAAGATCAAGTGTTAAAATTCAACATTTCGTGTCCGCTCCTTAACATTTAAACCGCTTGAATGTTTTTAAAATAACTTCGCAGAAATTATCATCATTATGACACGATGTGCAAAACCCAACATCCAGTTTGCTACCACCAAGGTCAAGGTCAAATATTTTCATAACCTTTTGACTTGATGAAAGATTTTAAATAACTTAGCACAAAAATACTTTCATGAGACTATATGCTAATAATGTGCTTGGCACAACATCAAGGTCATGGTTGGTTAAAGGTAAAAAAAATACTCATCCATGTCCGCTGCGGAAGGGGATTTAGCTGTCCTTCAGATTGCCTTGTGTATATTTGTTTTAACTCTAAATGTTGTGACTCCTGGAGTATCGTTTGGATTAACATTTTTGTCACGTTGTAGTATGCAAATGACTTGTACAGTTTAAGAATTGTGTCAGATAAAGTGGATAACTATTGATATCATCAGTTTTCCACTGGTGCTCTTTCTGAGAGATAAAATTCTTAATCGTCCAGCCATGCTAACTGTTTAAAGGAGAGAAATCGAGAATATATAAGGCAATGATTTTGGCTTAGGAATAGTCCATGATCTCTGGGTTAGAGTCATTTGAGTTGAAGTCACCAGTGACAATTCTGTCAGATATTCTAGTGGAGACCTTTCTTATTTATGGGAATGTCTTTAAAAATAATTGTTTGAACAAGATTTTACGTGATTTATTGCAACGTGACGTACCGGTAACAGAAACATTGTTGTTTTCTTTTTATTTTGATAGAGATATGTTTAGTACAGTTACTGTATGTGTTTTACTTACATAGGATCCGGGCCAGTCCTCTCGGCCATGACTAAACAGGTAGCACATACCTCCGTGTGTAAGCCATCCGTCTGGACATCCTGCTGATAAGCCTGTTGGTAATAAAATAGAAGTTAATTCTAAGCCAATCTAATAATTTTATTATAACCGGTAATTAACCCAAAGCATAAATACAATAGGTTATTATAGATTATTGAGAACAAATGAATATCAGGCCAGTTTAGGTCAACTCTAACATAGGTTTTGTAGCTATCACTTTGTGTACAAGTCGAACAGAATTAGTATTGACTTAACAATATAAAATGCCCGCTTTTTACACTAACATCTTGATAGGGAAGAAAACATGGAAAATAAGGAAACCCTCAAATTTAATTATATTTTTGTATTAGTTTAGCCGGAAACATGTTAACATCACTAAGTAATAAGGCGCTCGGATCGTCGATGATTTTAAAATCAGGAATTTTAAAATCGTCTCAAATACTAGTATACATATAGATAAATGAAAGCTGAATCTTAGATTATGATAACAGAAACATTTGAAGCTGAAACATCTGGTCACGTCTTGTCTGATTTTGAACTTAATCATTTTTGTTATTTAAGGTCATTCCAAGGGCAGATAACTTATACATAATTCTGACAAGTTTTTAATCTTTGGTCAATATACCAAATTGCATGAAATTCTATTTAACATTAATGTTTCGCCTTACCCTTTTTCAGTTGTACGGATTTAAAACTGTTTTAAATGAGACCGTTTTTTCTAAAGAAAGTTGATCAAGGTGTATGTAAAGAAGTAAGATCAAAGAAACTAATCTTTTTTATTTTCAAATGTTTTTCACAATCACTCGAAGACAGTTACTAATAAGACTTTGTTAACATTTATTGTGAATTGTCTGCCCTTGTCGCTTAAAAAAGAAAGATATCCCGAAAATGAGTTCCGTGACCCCCTTTTTTCATTTAATTTGTTCCTGACTTCATATTCTAAAAGCATACAAAGTTTAAATATACCTATATTTTAATGATTTTATGCTTTAAATGAGATTCGTTAACTTCAATTTGATATGTAATTGGATGCCACAAGCAATCATTTTCAAGACTGTGGAGAGGTTAGGCATGAAGAGGTTGTTTCAAGAATATCGATCATCACCTCTCTAATGTTGGTCCGACCATCGTACTGCAACATTGCTAGCGGTTGGCTAAAAAAAGGTGCAGGGAAATCGTAAGATTCAAAAGTCATGAATTGATTGAATGATTGAATGAAAATGGGATGTTTTTAGCATGAAACAATAGCAAGAAACGGGTGATCGTGCAAATGACAAATCATTTTGTTAAACATGAAAAAACGCACCGAAATGCGTTTTACCAATACTGTCAAAATACATTGAAAGCTTAGGTAATGAATAACAAGAAAGCTTCTATGAATAAATAAGTTTATAAGTTAAAAGAATACCAGCTTTTACAGTCCCAACTGTTAGAATTAAGATAATAACTTTAAACATTGCGTCAAATGAGAATCGGTGTACTGTCCACCTTTCCGATTTTACTGGCAGTAGATCCCTTGAAAGATAAGCAATGATAAGAGATGCATTTATACATTTCATTTATACTAAACGTGCTATCAATGGTGTCATAATGTGTCATTATTGTATATTACATGATTACACACATCTGCAGATGTTAGTCTAAATTCCTAAAGTACACCATTTGCTTACTTAGATGTTGAACTCTGCTTGCGATTGTCAACAGTAGCTTGCATAAAGCACTGCTGACAAGAACAGGTTGACTCAAACAATATAATGCTTTGTTAGGCGACCTCCAGTGTTTCCACATTTCACTTCGCATAGTTAGTCAGTTCATTAGAGATTGTTGTTTCTTCGTTCATTCTTCGTTAAAATGAGAAAAATCAATGATTATAAGATAATTTGTTTTCATAAAAGCCTATCTACTATGTTATGTTACGAAAGAAACACTACAAATCCAACTCCAAATAACAGGACTTCTTAATTGCATGATAGTGTAAGCCTGCTCACAAGGCACAGGCTGTCACCGAGTTTTTGGAGTCTTGAAGACTTTAACGATCCTTACTTTACTTTTTTATCCTTACGATATCTTTTTTACGCCAGACATGGCCTTTTTGCAATTTTTTTTCTCTATTCATCCATTTGAAAGGAGAGACGTTTCAGAAATGCCCCTATATCTCCGGTTTATCAGTATCACTGAAAAGTCGCAAACTACTTCCAAAAGTGGATTGACCTACTGAAAAGGTGTGCATGTATTCAGATAGATTAAGGAGGGCATTTTGAAAGACAATGCATCATAATATAGATGTTTAATAACTAAAGTAAAGATGATATTACCTATAGTTGTTTTCATTTATTACATTAAAGTTTATGACCAAAATAAATAGATATCGAGACTAGTTTACTACATGTTTAATCTTAATATGAAATTTTGTGACTATATGCTTATGGATATATTCAACTTAATAGGAAAATGTAAATTCAATAGAGAAAATAAGAATTCCTAAAGAAAGTCCAACACAACAGAATTGAAAATGCTGCAGGCTCGGTTTGATTGAGCCTGTTCATGGACGGTACTAGAAAGTGCAAGTTACGGTCCACGCCCCCTAGCATCGGCTTAAGCAGAATTTAACATTTAAATATGAGATGGTGAAATTTTGAATTTAGAAACATCCGCATATGTGTTCATACGGCGGTTATCAAGACTTCTTCTCCAAAATGACAAAATCTATGTTGTTTTCATTATATGACCAAAATAAATAGATATCGAGACTAGTTTACTATAATCTTAATATGAAATTTTGTGACTATATGCATAAGGATATATTCAACTAAATAGGAAAATGTAAATTCAAGACTTCTTGTCCATTGACAAAACTGCACCTGGATACTGTTCTGATGAAATGGCAATATTCTTTTCTTTATATGAAAACAGAATTACTATAAATATGTTTTATGTGCATAATAGTAAATAAAATGTTAGTATTAATTAGTACGGTAATACATTATTTTATTGCATTCATCGTAAAAAAGAATGAAATCCTTAATAAGTGTATGAAATATTCATGATATAAGCTGATTACTGATGGGACAATATAAATTAAGTTTAGTTGTTCCGTAAGCACCTTGACAAACAGGCTCTACAAACAAACAAACAAACAAACAAACAGAAGCTGGCTTTAGAGAAAATTGGATCAAGCTAACTAAGACATTTTTGAGATGGCAAGTGGTGTCAGCAAAATGAGGTATATGCCAAACGATGAAAAACAAGCTGGTAATAGAATAAACATCTGTCAAAATAAGGTTAAAAGCAAATTATAAAAAACAATGCCTGATCCTTCTTACTTATACGTTTGGGTTTTACTTTACATCAACATTATGAAGGTCATATGACGTCATTCCAACTTTACTAGTGGGGATTCGAGCCCACAGTGGTAGGGGACAAGTAGTTTGAAGTTAACTACTAAAAAGGACTCAATCGATGACATCTCCAAAATGTTAATTATATCAAATGTTTGTATGTTTTAGGACTGTTTATATGTTAGACAAAAAATAAAAAATAAATTAATGTATTAACTGTTACAATTGTTCTGTATTTGTTTATAGTAAGAATTTGTTTTTGGAAAATTATGACTTTTGCAACAGTTTAGTCGGTACCAACGTAATAGATTATCATTTTGTATTTAATATTGTCTTTTTGCGATAACATGACACATGGAAATCAAGAGAAGTGTCCTTATTCGAAGTATATGGGAAGACCCAAAAAAAGAAAATGAATAGAATAAATAAAAATAAGAATCGCCTTAAACCCAGTGTGGAAAGTATTGTTGACTAGTAGAACATTCCATTCATATCACATTTTGAAAGTACATGTTTTATTTAATTACAAAGTTTTCATTTCTTTGAAGCTAGAAACAACGTCTTTAAATACCGACTACACGTAATAGATTTTAAAGCACGATTTAACTCACAACACAATGTTGGAAGACGCTTGCAGTAATCATGATCACAAGGTAGAAAAATAGCACGTTTTGTCGATTTTATCAATTAAAAAAATTAATTGTTGTGAAAAAATGAATTAAAGAATTTTAAAGTGTATTTCGGTGGATGAAAATGCGAGTTTTAAGCATTCAATCACTCAAGATATACCGGAATACGGTATTTAGGAATACGTGTTTTAGTCTTACTTTTTCACTTTAATCCGGATAGACTCATAAAATCGCCTTGGCCTTTATAAAGACAATGCTATTCGAGTAATTTCAATTTTATTAAACAATAAAAAAGCTGGATAGTGATCACTCTTTTCCACCAATAAAGAGCCACGTCAGAATGCATGCACATCCGGCCAGAACGGGCACATTTCCAGCAAGACTGAACACACATTCCGCCAAAGTGGGTACATTTCCAGCAAGACTGCACACACATTCCGCCAGAATGGGCATACTTCCAGCAAGACTGCAATCACATCCGGCGACCAGAATGGGCACACATTCAGCAAGACTGAAAACACATTCCGCCAAAATGGGCACACTTCCAGGAAGACTGCATACACATCCGACCAGAATGGGCACTCTTCAAGCAAGACTGAACACACATTCCGCAAGAATGGGCACACTTCCAGCAAGACTGCAAACACATTCCGCCAGAATGGGCGCACTTCCAACAAGACTGCACACACATTCGGCCGACTGCACAAACCGACGTTGACAGCTTCATCTCATGAAAGAATTCAAAGTCCCTGTCGGCATTCGAACCTACAGCGGTAAGGGGCAAGTGGTTTGAAGTCAACGACCTGAACCACTCGGCTACGGACGCCCCACCCTAATGGTATATATTAAGTGAACAGATTAATGTCAAAATAAGTTTACATTTTTTTCACTATTCTTTTCAAAATTTATAGTTTATTTCGAATGAACGATAAATAACTCACGTGGCCCAAGGTCATTTCTGTTAATATCAATCGGAATTTACCTGTTACGTGCAATTCATAAAACGAGTGGGACAGTCTTTGTATATTTAATGCAGATTTATACTTCATTCTAAACATTTTTTCATCTGGTCAATAACCATTATAACAGTTAATCTTTTAAAATATATTTCTTAGTCAATTCAGCTCAACTTGCCATTGGTTCTTGTTGCTGGGTCATATGGGGGTTGCGTTCATTGAACGCCGCCTTTCCTTGTTGATCTTGTTTTTCATATTTTGACCATGAAAAACAAGCACAATATGTCACTTAAATAGAGCATGCCCGTTACACTTTTTCTAGAGTTAACTTTTCGTGACGACAGGGAAAGGGCTTTTACATTTGTTAATTCTTCTAGGGGATAACATATTGTGACGACGGTAATTTAGTGTTTTATTTCTGGCTATGATACAAAGGAATAAAAGAGAAAAAAAACATCAAAACACTCGGCAATATGAATTCCACTCGGCTGCTACGTCCCTCACACAAATCAGTCAGCCTCGTGTTTTGATGCTCTCACAAAACATATTTCAAAGACCGTGATAAGATATTTTTCTTCAATTTCTACTTATATGAGCATGTGAAATAGGCATCCTTAGAATATGGAAAACGTAAGAAAATGTACAAAAACAAACATTTTATCATCGTGTGTATTTTGTGGACAGCATTAATGTGAACTGTATCAGACTTCTTAAAATAATCCGAAAAAATAAACTGTCAAGAAAATAAAAAAGTAAACAAAGTTTAGTTGAAGGAAGTGAAGAAGATTTATCAATTATTATTGAAATGACAAGAAAAAGATCTTAAATAACAACAAAAACATCAACACCAATGCTAACTGTAATAAAGAGGAAATAGTAGCAAGTATGAAGACATTAATGTCAAGAATATGAAGAAAACATAGAAGTATGTCGAATCTTTATATATTCAAATATTTAAATATTCTGTGAGTGGGCAAGCTAGGACATTAAACCTACTAGTCATTTGTCTCTCAATTCTGATTTAGAAACCATGTGAAATGAGTAGCCGGTTGCTTGTAGAGAAATTGGTTACTACTGGTTATTACTGGTAATTATATACTGGTTATCAAGGAAATTTGGTTAGGTGGATCGACAGCTAAGATATGATCAACACATCTGTTAAAATCGGCGTAAACAGATAAGCAAACAAAAAACATTAATAAATAACATGAACGTTGTTAGTCCAGGAACGTTGGTAGTCTAATCTCAACTTTACAACAGCGCGATACTGACTTTGAAAAACATGTAGGAAGTATTTTTAAAAACTTTTCCGGCAAGTTGCTTCTGGTAGTAAATTTCAATGCATACTTCTTAGCAAACATAAAGACACTGTCAACAGTCACAAATATCATGATTTCTAACTTTCAGAAAATTGCACGTGGCATTGTCACATAAGTATATATATTACCGACTGGGCCTGGAAGAGGATATTAATTATGAGAAAATTGAAGCTTCAGCTTGCCTGTAGACCTCTCGAAATCATCTATTTATCTTTCATCCGACCGATTATAAAAGACGCCGATGTTGTCTATCTAAAATGCACACAACATGAGAAACTATAACTCGACAAGATACAACATGAAGCGTCTTAAATTGTGTGGTGCTTCAAAGCTTATATCATTAGATAAACTGCTAAGTGAATTGCCTTTGTAATTTTTATAATATCGTAGGATTTTGTATATGCTTTATCTTTCTGTTTT